>NW_003852599.1:2127441-2147169 GCF_000181295.1 Otolemur garnettii | reverse complement strand
CTTCCTTTAACTGCATGCAGTAAAAATGAGAGAAGAGAGACATGATTTAAAGACAGGATTTATAATTAAAAGGGAAGCAGAATTTAGGGTTCTGAAGGATACTCAGCCTGGCCGTGTGGTAGGGAATGAAAGCGTATTTTCAGGGCATGGCCAAGCCACTGACTGATGAAGAGATTAATATGCATAAAACAAGGTAAGAGGCGATTCATGAGGACAGTGGAAGACTGAACCCCAAGATACTTTGGAGATTACTGTGATTACCATCACAGGCCCAGAGTGCCAAGGCCTGGGGCTAGGATCACAGTTTTGTGTCCCATAAGGTCTTTTGGTCATAGGCTATATACCATACAGCCTAAGCATGCAGTAGGTTAGACCATCCAGGTTTGTGAAAGCACACCCGCTGATGTTCACACAATGACAAAATCACCTAGCAATACATTTCTCAGAACTTAGCCCCAGCTCTAAGCAACATATGACTGTATGCCAGAGGAGAAGCCTAGGGCACCCTTGGGACCTTGGAGCTCATGGCCCAGGGTGGCCTCAAGTCTGTGCTTCTTGTATTCTAAGACAATGCTTCTTGGTTGTTCCAGGTGTGACTCAAGGGGGCTCAGGGGTAGTTCAGGCCACAGTTCTGGAAGATGTGGCAGGACAAATCCTCAAAGTGTCCACGTAGTGAGCAGAATGTACAAATAAGGGGGTATGGCTCCTTCCACCTAAATTTCAGAGGATGTCTCCAACAGCCTGGGAGCCCAGGCAGAGACTCGTCACAAGGGTGGAGTCAACATAGGAGGTGTAGTCCTAGTGGAACCGTGGGAGTGGGGTCACCCCCAAAACCCCAGAACTGCAGAGCTACCAGTGTGCGTACCAGCCTGGGAGAGCTATAGGTAGGTACTCTCCCTGTGAGAGTGGTTGTGAAAACACTTATATTCTAGTTCTAGAAAAGTTCACTTGTACCCTTGTTAGACAGACCATATAGGTGATCTTTCCAGTCACTAAGCGAATGACATGAAGTCTATGTTAACCAGCTTGATGAAAGTATTTCAAATTGTATATGAAAACACTACACTGTACCCTGTGTTTGCATTAATGTATACAGCCATCATTTAATAAAAAAAAAGAGAGAGAGAGAGAGAGAATGGTTGTAAAGCTGAGGCTGTCCAAGGCATTGGGAATCCAACCCCCACCTCAGTATTCCTGAAGATGGCTCATGGAGTCAAGGAAGATTATTGTGGAGCCTTAAGCTTTAATGTTGATTTTTTTGCCCTGTTGGGTTTTAAACATTATCAGAACCAGGTATCCTTTCCTTCTTGCCTGTTTCTCTCTCTTAGAATGGGAATGTCTATTCTATGCTTGTCTCACAATGGTATTTTGGAAGTCGATAACTTGCTTGATTTCACAGGCTCACAGCTGGAGGGAAATTTGTCTCAGGATGAATCCCGCCTTGAGTCTCACCCACATCTGATTTAGATGAGACTCTGAATTTGGATTTTTGAGTTGATGCTGGAATGATTTAAGAGGTGAGGGACTACTGGGTGGAATGAATGTATTTTTTTATTTGAGAGGAACATAAATTTAGGGGCCAGGAGCAGAGTGCTATGGTTTGAAAGTGTCGCCCGAAAAGCATGTGCTGGAAACTTAATCCCCAAGGCAACAGTGTTGGGAGATGGAGCATAATGGGAGGTGTTTAGGTCATCAGGGCCTCCACCCTCACAAACGGATTAATGCAAGTGATAAATTACAATTAGGTTTAAGGTTGCAAATTCAATCTCTTACACACACTCTCTCTCTACCTCTATCTTTGCTTTTCTGCCATAAGAGAAGCAGCAAGGAGCCCTCACCAGAAGCTGACCCTTGATCTTGGGCTTTCTAACCTCTGGAACTGTGAGCTAACTCTGCTCTTTATAAATTATCCAGTCTTAGGAACTCTGTGATAGCAGCACAGAATGGCCTGAAACTGCACCTGAACAATCAGGGCAGAGAGAAGCCAAAAAACATGCTGAGGGTTTTGCAAGGGAAGGTGCCATCTTTCTCTTCCTTGGGAACAACCAAAAGAGAGCATTTTCCTTCCCTTAAACAGTGGCTTCAGGACAGTGAAGTTTATAACTGTGATGGCCATTCTGTTGCCACAAGGGGAGAGGGCAGAGCTACCAGGAAGACTAGAAAGTGGACCCCGAGGATAAGCTTGTGCTAAGAAACCAGGTCCTGGTGGCATCATTTCAGTCACCAGCTCAGCTTTCCTAAAGCAGTGGTTCTCAACTAGGAGTGATTTTGTCCCTCCTCCCCAAGGGGACATTGGGCAATATATGGATGCATTTTTTATCATCATTGGTCCAGGGGGGATGCTGGTGACAACTAGGGGGTGGAGGTCAGGACAACTGCTAAATATTCTATCATGCACATGACAGCCCCCACAATGAAGAATCACCAAGCCTCAAATGTCAATAGTAGTGAAGGTGAACAACCCAACACCAAAACTATATCTGGAGTTCTCAATTATTGGAGCCAAAGTGTTTCTTTTATTTATTTTGAACTAGTTTGGTTGGTTTTCTTCTGTCTTGCAGTAGACAGGGTTCTGACAGACGGTCCCTAGAATAGCACCACCTTCCCATCCCCAAGTGCTGTCCTCAGGGCCTCACCTCCAGCCTGCAGTCCCCTCTCAGGAATTGCCCTTGTGACATTGTCAGTCTATCTGCCTCCTACTACTTCTAAGAAATAGTGTCCTCCCCTCCCCAGGTCCTTGTCAAGAAGCCCACCTCATTAAGACTGAATCCTCCTTAGATGAAAGCATTTATAATCTTGCTTACAGAGTTCAAGGTCACTATGTAAAATTTTTACTGTGAGCTATGTAAACAAGCGCCCACCTTCCAGCTGAAAAAATATGTCTCCTTCCCAGTAACACCTTCTCTCCTCAAGAGAAACTCGTTTCCTAAATTTGGATTTTACCTTCTCGTGCTTGTTTTTTACATAGTATCTCCTCTCTGTCTGTTCCTAAACAATATATGAAATACTTTGGTGAGTATTTTATATACCCTGATATAAATGATATCATGTTGTTTATATCCTCTTGTGAATCTTTTTCTTTGTAATGTTTCTCAGAGTCCCCTAGACTGCTTTAGGTAGTTTTGAGTTCTTCTATGTGTGTCTTATTCTGTGAATTTCTATATCCATTCTCAGGCTGAAACATAGTCCAATATTTCCACAAGTGAAAAAAGATTCCACTCTGAAGATTCATGAGGTTGTGGCCTACAGCTGCAGTTCCCAACACTGGGCTGCAGATCAGCACCAATCCATGGCCTGTTAGAAACAGGGCTGTGCAGCAGGCGGTGGTGAGTGACTGGTGAGCAAAGCTTCCTCTGTATTTACAGCCCTTCCTCATCGCTGGCATCACCACCTGAACTCCACCTCCTGTCAGATCAGTGGTGACCTTAGGGTCTCATAGGAGTGTGAACCCTACTGTAAACTGCACATGTGAGGGACTTAGGTTGTGTACTCCTTATGAGAATCTAGTGCCCGATGATCTGAGGTGGAGCTAAAGACACAGGCAACACACTGTCAGGTGTCATTGTCTCCCATCTCCCCCAGACGGGACCATCTAGTTGTAGAAAAACAAGCTCAGGTCTCCCATTGATTCTGCTTTATGTGAGTTATATAATTGTTACATTGTATATTACTACTACTATTTATTTTCATTACAATATGTAGTAATAGAAATGATATAATATGTATACGTAATAATAACAGAAATAAAGTACACAATAAATGCAATATGCTTGAATCATTCTCAAAACCAACCCTTATTCCAGTCAGTGGAAAAGTTGATGTCCATGAAACTTGTTCCTGGTGCCAAAAAGATTGGGGACCACTGTCCTAAAGCACATGGATAAGAGAAGAGCTTCTAGTACTTTCGCCTAGAAGTGGAATTATCCAGGCATAGGGTGTGTGCATCTTCACACCCTACAAGCTGTTGCCAAATTGGTCTCCAAGGTTATTTGGATTTGCTCAGGCTGTGTATGTTGTTTAGCTGTGTTAAAGGATACAAATATTGCTCTTGGCCTTCATCCATCTCAATCACTCCTGAGATTCACTGGGTCTTTGTGTACAAAGACTGTGTTAGTAAGAGTAGTAGAAAGACTAATGGCTCCTTAATCCCCTTAATCTCTGGAATCTATGCATACATTACCTTCCACAGCAAAAGGGACTTTGTAGATGTGATTAAATTAAGGATCTTGAGATGGGAACATTACTCTAAATTATCTAGGCAGGCACAATGTAATCACCAGGGTCCTCATAGGACAGAGGCAATGTGACAATGGAACCAGAGGTTGGAATGAAGTGAGAAATTAGCTGTGAGCCCAGGAATGTGGGAAGCTGTCTAGAAGCCAGAAAAGGCAGAGAAATAGGTTCTCCCCAAAAGGTTTTAGAATGCATGCAGCTCGCCGACCCATTTTAGGGTCCCAGTCTTCAGAAGTGTAAGATCATAAATTTATGTTCTTTTAAATGACTAAGTGTGTAGTTATTTATTATAGCAGCAATTTGAAATATTCAATCAGCAAGGCAAACTCAGAACAAAATTGAGAAGGCCAAGCTCATCTCTGGTGATGCCACCCACTCACTGTAGCACTAGACACACAGTAGGCTGTCTCAGTCCCTTCAGGCTGCTGTAATAAAATACCATAAACTGGTGATTTATAAACACCAGAAATCAGGCCAGTTACAGTTTCTTATGTCTTTAATCCCAGTACTTTGGGAGGCCAAGGTAGTAGGATCACTTGAGCCCAAGAGTTCAAGACCAGTCTGGGCAACATAGTGAGACCCTTGTTTCTACAAAAGAAAAAAAGTTAGCTGTGCATAGTGGCACAAGCTGGTAGTCCCAGCTGCTTAGAAGGCTGAGGTAAAAGGAATCTCTTGAGCCTAAGGAGTTTGAGGTTGCAGTGAGCTATGATGACATCACTGTTCTTTAGCCTGGGTGACAGAGCTAGACACTGTGTCAAAACAAAGGCAAAAACAAAAACAGAACAGAACATAAAAGTATTTCTCACAGTTCTGGAGACTGGGAAGTCCAAGATCAAGTTGCCAATAGATTTGGTGTCTGGTGAGGGCCTGATTTCTCATAGATGGGGCTGTGTCCTCACTTAATGGAAAGGGCAAGACAGTTCTTGATTTCTTTGTTTTGAGATAGAATCCTACTTTGTCACCCTTGATAGAGTGCCATGGTGTCATAGCTCACAGCAACCTCAAACTCTTGGGCTCAAATAGTTCTCTTGCCTTAATCTCCTGAGTAGCTGGGGCTACAGGCACCTGCCACAACTCCCAGCTACTTTTAGAGGTGGGATCTTGCTCTTGTTCAGGCTGGTCTTGAACTCCTGAGCTCAGGCAATCCACCTGCTTCAGCATCCCAGAGTGCTAGGACTGATTACAGGCATGGCAAGCCAGTTCTCTGGGGCCTCATTTATAAGGGCACAAATCTCAGCTATGATGGCTCCACCCACATGACCTAATCACCCCTCAAAGTCCCTGCCTCCTAAAACTTTAATCTTAGGGGTTATAATTTCCATTTATAATTTAGGGGGGAAGTATAAACATTGAGAGCATAGCAGAGACTTTAACAAATGTTCAGTGTCTCTTTATTCCCTTTTCCATCCATCCCAAGTGCTGACCCTCCGGCTTCTCCGAGCGCCTATCCAAAGGGAAATGTCCTAATGCAGATTTTAATGTAGGAAAGTCTAGGAGATCTAACAAAAGCAAATCACATCTATTATGTGTGAGGCACTGCCCCCTGTGGTGCCGTCCTATGTTAAGCCTCGCAACAACCCAGGGAAGTAATAATAATAATAATATCAACAACTACTTGTTGAGATCTTGTTTTGGGTTTTACCAAAACAAGGGATCTGTTTAACCACACAGATAGCCATGGCTATCTCCTTTTGACTTATGAGGGACACTAAGTGATTTAGCCAAGACCCCAAAGCTGGTGTGTTATAGAGCAAGAGTTTATAACCCCAACCCATGGGATCTCAACATTGTGCTTCTTCTGCGACAATTTCCTAAGAAGACAGATTGAAAGGGAGCGTCACCCAGTCCTTGCGTGTGTAGCTGCACATAGACACAGTTCTTCTTCTTCTTGTCAGTGCTACATGTCAGACAATGGTGGTGAATTCTATTTCCTCAGTCCCAGAGATCTCTTGTGCTGTGTTTATCTGTTATATCTGCCAAAAGAGGAGTGTGCACCTGTTATTGCTAAAGAGTGTTGACAAGACACTCCCAGACAGATACAGTCGTGACTGCAAAGGATGAGGCCGTTTCTCCCAGTTCTAGTTCCCTTGCAAACATTTCCACTTCCATTGAGCTGGTGATAACCTTCTAGTTTATCTCCTCTCCTGCCATAGGGAACTGTGAGAGTGTGTCTAGGAGGAAAGTGGGGGAGGGGGTTGCTATCAGCATGCTCCTAAGTACACATGTGTGAATGCTTGTGCATGCAAACATGAGACAGTCCAGACTGTTGTATAAGTCTCTTTCTGATGACTGGGCTAGACCAAAGGTTTAGAGCATGGAGGCCACTGCAGCCTTTGATCTACTGATGAACTTGGAGACACAAAGGAGTAGGGCTAGACATGGATAAGGAGGCTTTAGTTTTATGGGCCTCAAGAATATCCCATCTCTACTTAAAAGCTGCTTAAATGAAAACTCAGTTGGCCTTGTTGCGGAATTGTGTGGTCATATGACTAAGTACAGAGCAATGGAGTGTGCCTTCTGTTTCTCCAGAAGTATGGCCTTAAAATTACACATACAAGGTCAGACAATTAAGTCCTAGAGCTCACCTTAGACAAAGTACTTTGTCTAAGTCCTTTGAAGGGTAGACTAGGCACTGTGGTCGGTGCATAGCTTCTCAAGGGCAGAGCTTTGAAGGTGGCTAGTTATATTCAGCAGTGAGGTGTGGATTGCTTTTTCTAGGATGAGTTTGTGAACTTCACTGTCTGACCTAATGTGATTTCTATACGCTTCCCTTTTCCAAATAAAGACAAGCCACCTTTCTTGGGTGTGGCTTTATTTTCCTCTTCATGAAATCTAGGTTCCTGGCTGACTTTGTGGGGTGAAGCTGCCCCTCATTTCAGGTTGTCTGGATTGTTACACCAGTGGGAAATGAACTTCTACTTTATTCTAGCCACGTTGTCTTGGGGTGTTTTGTTTGTGTGTTTATAGAAGTTGAGTAGTTTTATCCTAATTAATATAACTATATCCTACACAGCACCATGAGAGCAATTACCTAAGCTTTACACTTGCAAGAAAGGATTAAATTATTTGGGGCATATGGTTTTTTCGGTCAGCTGGATTACAAATAGGATCATTCTCCCCACCCTATAGCTACTTTGCTTTTTTACTGTAGATTTGTACCTTAAACTGGTTTTAATTTGTATAGCTAGGGCATAAAGTAAGAATCATTAATATTTAAAATACACTTTAATACTCTGAATAAATCTAATGAAGCCAATGCTTTTTTTTTTTAGCATTGAAAGATGGCTATTTCTCTGGTTATCTTGATGAGGATTGACATTTAAGAATCTTATTACATAAAAATGTGTTTTAAAATATGCTGCTGCTTCTTCTCTTTGTGTTTGAGTGTGTCAAAGAAAAATATGTACATATGCTTATTCCACCCCTCCCCCAACTTTTTCTTCCAGTCTTGGATAGAAGTGAATTCACCTAAGTTTACATGTGCATGAAGTGATTCGGCATAAACACTGGTGGCCAATTGCTTGGCAGCCAGGAATGATGTGGACTTTGAACGCTGGAGGCCAGAGAGCTCCCAATCCATCCGATTTACTTCTGGTACAATCCTGCCTTGGGTTAGGAAGCTGGACACAGTGATTTAATGAGATTGCTTTGAGCAAAGACAGGCAGCCTCCAGAGTGGCAGAGGAAGCAGTCACTTGCATGGGTAATTATTTCTGCCTCTTTTCCCATCCTCTCTAACATTTACCTTAAGTATGTACTGATTTATGCCTAAAAATCTCCTTATTCTGACTTATTGCTTTAATAGATGTTTCAACACAAATCCTTGCAGTATTTCCCATTACTCATCATTTATATGCTGTTTTTGCAAACTATATTATTTTTTTTAAATATTCACTGTGAATATTTGGTAAATAAAAAATATCTGTACTCCCATTAGCCTGCCTCAACAACAATCTTCATTTAGCATAATCCCTTTTAGCTTGCATCCAAATGAATACATTTTTCTTTATTTGTAATTATATTGAGTATATCATTTGATGTATGACCTTCTTATTTAAAAATTTATTATTGAAATCTTTCCATGTAGCTACACTTTTGTAGTTACAATTTTAAGAGTAGCACAAAAGCCTATTGAATTTATGTATTCTATTCTACTCCCTGGTTGCCACAAACTACAATGGAGAGGATAATATCCACTTCACACAGTTGCTGAGAGGATTATATGGCTTTACAATGCTTAGCCCAGACCCTAACATATTGTGGAATTGGTGGAAAACATGGTTTTGAACACAGACTTCCTGGCTTGGAATCCCATTTCTCTCTAACTATGTTTGGGAAATCACTTATCCTCACTGTGCCCACTTTCTCAGTTACAAAATGGGGATTATGGTAACTCTGAATCCACAGGTTTGTTGTGAGAATTAAATAAGTTAAGTACTACATGTGTTAGTTGTAGTCATCGTTATCCTCATTTTTATTCCTTTCCAGTATTTGGTCTTTGCCAAAGTCTAAGAATCAGTCCTTTTAAGTAATTCAGTTTCATGTCTTATTGCTTTATCTAAAACTCCAACAATAATAATGATTAAAGTCTTACCTGACATAATCATTCCATTGCATGTTTTAACTCTGATATGTTTTTAGAATTGTCATTAAACATACAGTTGGGTTTTTGTGTGTCCAATGAGTATTGATTTTTACATAAAAGTGGAAATTTTTGTTTCTTTCTTTAAAATTCTTCTAATAAGGAATATATTTAGATTGCATTAAATGCTTTGTTGTTTGTATTGTTTCTTTTTGAACTATTGAAGTGATGTGCATTTGTTCTTGATTAGATTTATTCATTTAGGTGTCCTTACCTCATTCTTATTCTTATCTTACCATTCATTTGGGTATTCGTTCTTGTTGTCCTTTTCATATTTCTTCATGTATTCTCTATACACAAATTAAATGGAAGGTATATTAGGATTCTCCAGAGAAACAGAACTAGTAGGATATATAAAAGAAGATTTATTATAAGAATTGGCTCGTGTGATCTTGGAAGCCAAGAAATCCCACAATCTCTCATCTGTAAGATGGAAGCTCAGGAAAGTCAGTAGTATAGTTTTAACTCAAGCTCAAAGACCTAAGAATTAGGAATCCAACAGTTTAAGTCCCCATCTGAGTCCAAAAGCCTGAGAACCAGGGGCACCAATGACCAAAGACAGGAGAAGATGAATGTCCCAGCTTAAGCAGAGAGAGAAAGTTTGCTCTTCCTTCACCTTTTTGCTCTATTTGGACCCTCAGTAGATTGTATCATGATCACCACATTGGTGAGCATGATCTTTCTTAGTTTATGAATTCAAATGCTAGAAACGGCCTCTTAGATATATCCAGAAATAAGATTATACCAGCTATCTGGGTATCCCTTAGTCCAGTCAAGTTGTCATGTAAAATTAACCATTACAGCAGGAAAGTTTAGGGTTTATCTGGGTGTAAAGGTGATGTGAGTACTCTAGTCTGTGAATAGACAAGCACCAAATGAGATAAAAACTACTCCCATTAACTTTTAAACATTGACGATGATAGATGACTAGCAAAGGATATTAATTAAAAGGATTTATTGTTTACTTAATATTTGAAAATTAATTTTAGCATTTATACAGTGACTAATGTTAAATATTTCACCTATTTTGAATTTAAAAGATTTCGTTGCATGTTATTTTGTGGCTGTTATAAGAATAGACTTTTTTTTTTTTTTGAGACAGAGCCTCAAGCTGTCACCCTGGGTAGAGTGCCATGGCATCACAGCTCACAGCAACCTCCAACTCCTGGCTCAAGCAAGTCTCCTGCCTCCACCTCCCAGGTAGCTGGGACTACAGGTGCCCACCACAATGCCTAGCTATTTTTTGGTTGCAGCCATCATTGTTGTTTGGCAGGCCCAGGCTGGATTCAAACCCGCCAGCTCAGGTGTATGTGGCTGGCGCCTTAGCCACTTGAGCCACAGGTGCCAAGCCAAGAATAGACTTTTGACAGACCTACTTATATCCTTGGAAATAAGCTTAGTCACAGGCAACCCTGCATGACACTCCCAAGAATTTTTCCAGACTTATTAAGTGTTGTATCTGGTAGGAATGTAACTGTTAATTGTGTTTACAAGTAATGCATGCATAAATAAGTAGAACAGGCAATATTAATAATTGTTAAGATATTTCAAAACAGTATATGTTATGTCAAGTATGACTGATATGAATAGATTTCTTCATTATAAACCACCTTTATTTTGCTGAAATAAATCATATGTGTGCCTGGTATATTTATTATTCTTTTGGTGTAGGGCTGATTTTACTTACTGATATTTTATTTCAATACTTTCTATCTGTATTCAAATATGATGTTGGCATAGATTTTGCTTCATTGTGATGTATTTGTCAGACTCCAAGCTCTGTGTCATACTGACCTCATAAACTAACGTGGGCATCCTGAGTTTTTTTTTCTTTCCTTGGGAACAGTTGATAGCACACAAAAATTATTTGTACAGGGAGTAATTAACAGCACATTATAGCCTTTGTAAATAAACTTCAGGTTAAATCTAACAGTGTTTTCCATTTTTTTCTTGCATCAAGCTTAGAATGCCATGTTTTTAAAGACATTTGTTCCACCTTTTTGAGATGGAACATTATACGACAGTTCCGTATAAGGTACTTTCATAATTAAAAAAATTATTTTATATCACTTGCTATATTAGCTTTCTGATTTTAGTTTTGTTAGTTTGAATTGATTTTCGATTAGCTTTGTTAAGTTTCTTAATTTTGTCACTCCCTTATGTTTCGTCTTCTTAATTCCTTTGAGTTTCTATCCCTATTATCCTTGTCAATGATGTCCTTTGTGTTCCAAAAGGTAGGATTAATCATTAGATTCTTACTAAGTAGAAATACAATTAAGAAACTCAAACACAGATGATTATTTCTTGTGAGAGCCAATAGGAAAGGACAGAGTGTATATGGACTAGTATTGTCACCAGCAAAGACCTATGCCAGTGAAATCAAGGAAAGAAGGTTACCGGCCTGCCTTTCTGGAAGCCAGAAAGATACGAATGGGGGCAGAGAGAAAGAGAGACCAGGAACCATATAATCCCATGGTGATGGAAATGGAGAGTCTAGCTTACCTTTGTCCTTCTCATTCCTGTGAAGTCTGACGATGTTTCTCCACCACATATTTCCATGGAAATCCCCCTTTGTTTTTATATAACTCTTATTTTATCCTTAGGCTAGAGAATTTCTGTTTCATGTGACCAAACATGCCTTAAAGATATTTTCTTATGTTTTCAAGCTAATTATTTGGCTTATTTGTTTTTTCTTTTAATAATAAAATAAGTTAAAATAATTAAGAGGCTGAAGTGGTTGCAAATTTATTATATTTCTCATTAATTACTCAGAAGCATTCAGACCCCCTGATTCTCTGATGACGTTTGCTTTGCCCATTTTTCTCTATTCTTAGCAGCCACCTCCAGGACACAGCTTATTCTCATAATGGTTGCCTTAAGTTTCTCCCAAATATATTAGGTACTAGATGATCATCTCAGCCTCTCTCTGAATTACAAATCCAAAATAGTCACAAAACAAATCCATATCTCTTGTGAAAATATATCTGTAACTACATAGAGGGAAAAAAAGAAAGATGGATAGAAAATAGGCCCAAATATCACCAGTGGCTTTTCACAGCTTTTACTTTCCTCGTGCCTCTCTATTTTCTCTAAACAATGAGGGTGCATTGTTTTGTAATCAGATAAATGCAATTACATGATACTAAAAACTGAACAATTAATTTTCTCTGAGTCTGACTGTGCTGTAAAAACAGAGGTTTCTATGTTTAACATTTTTTGTTTCCATTGATTTCTACATTTGCTATTATTATTTGACCCAAATATAATTTTGTAGAAGATTTTTTTTTTAATTTATAAGATTTAAAAATGTTTTATCTGTTACCTGAGCACCCAACTTGGGAGAAATTTGGGTCACAACCTTTATTACTGTTCACTCTGCATCTGTACTTTTTTTTTATTTTTTTTTTGGAGACATAGTCATACTCTGTCACCTGAGTGCAGTGGTGTCATTATAGCTCAAAGCAACCTCAAAATCCAGGCTCAGCCAATATTCCTGCCTCTGCCTCTCTAGAAGCTAGAACTACAAGCCTGTACCTCCATGCTGGACTGATTTTTCTGGGTTTGGGTAGAGATGGGAATCTCCCTTCTGCTCAGGTTGGTCTTGAACTATTGGCCTCAAGCAATCCTCCTGCCTCAGCCTCCAGAGTGTTAGGATTACAGGTGTAAGCCATCTTGCCCAGCCTGTATCTGTACTCTTTACTGGCTCTGACCCATCTTTTCTAGGTATGGAAAGAACACAACAGCTGACCCAGGGGCATGTATTGATGTGTTGCTTTCAGCAGTGACCTGTGTGGGGCGTACAGCATGCTGCACTGTTTTAGGGTCTGAGGATAGAATATAGAAATAAGAAAGACAGATTAACCTGTTTTCACAGAGTTGATACTCTACAAGCAAACAAATCAGAGTGTGGCATATAGAAAGAAGAGCTATCTAAAACAAAAAGTTCCAGAGGGATGTAATAGAGATTGGGCTTTCAGGAAGGTATCTTTGCAATGAGACCTGAAAATGTGAAGAAAGTCACTTCAGGCAGCAGGAGTATCGGATGAGCCTGGGTTTTGAGGTTGCTGTGAGCTATGATGACACCACTGAACTCTAGCTTAGAGTATGACCATGTCTCAAAAAAAAAAAAAAGAACGAAAAAAAGAATATAGCAACAAAGGTTGTGACCAAACTTTCCCCCAAGTCTGATGCTCAGGTAAGTAATGCTCTATTAGTAATATAAGTTAAAACAGATAAAACATTTTTAAAGCTTATAAAAAAAATCCTCTTACCAAAATTACATTTGGGTCAAATAATAGCAAATATGGAAATCAATGGGGAAAAAATGTTAAACATAGAAACCTCTGTTTTTACAGCAAAGTCAGCCTCAGAGAAAATTAATTGTAAAGGGCCTAATGAACAATGAGCAAAGATATTGAGAAAGGCCACAAAGGTTGGTGTGACTGCAGCTGAGTAGGATGGAAAAAGTGCAGTCGGACATGAACCTGGAGGAAGAAAGGGGGTGGCTCAGGAAGGTGCAGAACAGAGGAGGGGTGTTGGACAGAAAGACACTGGAGCATCTTAAACAGGAAAGTGCTGGGGTCCCATCCCAGGGGCAGGGTCTGTTAAGACCTGTGGATCTGGTGGAGACCAAATGAAGAAATATAAAGTTAGAAATGATGAGAAAGAAAGAGACAAGACACACAGAATAGAATTTTCAAAGGTGGAAGCACAGGGGACCACCACCTGCTTGTGGGATTCTGACAGTGGACCTGAGTGTCAGTTCCACTCTGCATTTTTTTTTTTTCAGAGACAGAGTCTCACTTTATCACCCTCGGTAGAGTGCTGTGATGTCACAGCTCACAGCAACCTCCAGCTCCTGGGCTTAGGTGATTCTCTTGCCTCAGCCTCCCGAGTAGCTGGGACTACAGGCGCCCGCCACAACCCCGGCTATTTTTTGTTGCAGTTTGGCTGGGGCTGGGTTTGAACCCACCACCCTCGGTATATGGGACCGGTGCCCTACTCATGAGCCACAGGTGCCACCCCTACTCAGCTTTTATTGAAGGCTATTTGCTCATTAGCCCAGAGGGTAAGCTGAGGAAGGGAACAAAGACATCAGCAGTTTCTCTGAGTGAGCATATTGGCTCCTATTGTTTCTGTAATCATTAACTTTAAGGGTCCGAGCAGTCTTGAGAAATCTGGAACTTAAACCTTGTAGGGGCAGCCTCCTGTCTGAGGTCACACACACAGATTCTTAGGGGTGTGTTAATCCCACTAGTTCACTGTGGAGTAAAATGCCACTGGCGTTAATCTCCTCTGAAGAATCAGTGGGAGAGAGGAATTTTCCTCTCATCACCTCCACAGAGGGTCTTCCTCTGTGATAAGGGTCATAAACCCTCCTACCCATATTTCAGGGCTCGAGCTATTCCCTTGATCTCTGCCCCAGCCAAATACAAATCTCCAAAATGGGTATTTGCTTTGACTGTTTACTGGGCAGGAAACAGCCTAGTTAATGCATCTTGCCAGACCTTGCCACTTCATCTTTTGCAGCCATTATTCCTTCACAGTGTTTACAGACCCAGCAGGGATGTTTGTAAGCTATATCTCCCATAGGCCAGAGTTCTAGGGAAAGCAGAAAACTTGCTCAGATAAGAAATTTAGTAGCATCTGGTTTAGAGGTAAACAAGCTGACTTTCCTTTATTTCAACTCATTCAGCTTACTTTTAAATTTTTTCCTTTTCCTGGAGGTGTTTTCCCTTGCCAAGAATGAGGTCTTCAGTTCCCATTCTGCCTGCAGAGAAGTGATGTGATTTGTTTTAGGAATTGAAAAGATAACTTGAGGACTTCACTCTGAGCAGGTGGAATACATGTACTTTCCCCGATTCCTTCTGCTGAAAATAACTAAAAGCCCTGGATGTTACATGTAATACAAATCTAAGAAGACTCTGAAAGGGAGAGAAAAAGAATCAGGCTGGATGGAGATCTCAGAATCTAAGAAATAACATAATAGTGAGTTTCTTATTCCATTTTTTTGAATATGAGAAATTTTTTAAAAATTTCAGATTAATAGGAGGGTACAAATGATTAAGTTACACTGTTTGCCTTTCTTAGATAAAGTTCAAGTTGTAGTTCAGCCTTTCACCCAGGGGGTGTTCTGTGTACCCTTACATTGCCCACCTTAGATCAGAGTTCACCAATCCCCCTCCCCCTTCCCCATCCCTTTTCCCTCTTCCCCTTCCCCCTTTGAATTCAGTTGTGCTTTTCTCTCCTTTAGGCATATAGTTATTTCTCTATCGGTTTTATATTAGTATTGAGTATATAGATACCCACTTTTCCATTCTTGTGGTATTTTACTAAGAAGAATTTTCTTAAGCTTCATTAAATTACAAAAAATGTAAAATTTCCATTTTTTATGATGAAATATATGAACTCCATGGTATACATACATCATCGTTTATTAATCCATTCATGCGTTGATGGGCACTAGGATTGATTCCATGTTTTGGCAATTGTGAATTGAGTTGCAATAAACATTCTAGTGCAAATATCCTTATGGTAAAATAAATTTTTTCTTCTGGGTAGATACCCAGGGATTGTGGGAATGGGGGATCAAATGGAAGGTCTACTTTTAGCTCTTTGAGGATTCTCCATCCTTCTTTCCATGAAGGCTGTATCAGTTTGCAATCCCACTAGCAGTGTAAAAGTGTTTCTTCTCTCTACATCCACACCAGCATCTGCAGCTTTGGGATTTTGTGATGTGAGCTATTCTTCCTGGGGTAGGGGATATCTCGGAGGGTGGTTTTGATTTGCATTTCTCTGATGATTGAGGACAATGAGCATTGTTTCATGTGTTTATTGGCCATTTGTTTGTCTTCTTCAGAGAGGGTTCTACTCAAGTCTCTTGCCCACTTATAAATGGAATTATTCACTCTTTTCTTGTTGATTAGTTTGAATTCTCTGTAGATTTTACTTATCAGCCTTTTGTCAGGTTTGCAGCATGCAAAACGTCTGCTCTCATTCTGAAGGTGCTCTGTTTGCTTTAGTGGTTGTACCTTTAGCCATGCAGAAGCTTCTCGGCTTGATCATGTCCCATCTATGTATTTTTGGTGTTGCTGCAACTGCCAAGGGGGTCTTCTTCATAAAATCTTTTCCCTGGCCAATTTTGTCAAGAGTTTTTCCCACATTTTCCTCTAAATCTGTATCATTTCACATCTTAAATTTAAGTTTTTTATCCAGGGAGACTCAGGTTTTGTTAAGTGATGAGGGGTATCTATCCAATTTCAGTCTTCTACATGTGGCTAATCAGTTCTTCCAGCACTGTTTATTAAATAGGGATTCTTTTCCTCAGTGTAAGTGCTTGTATGACTTAGTGAAGATAAGACAATGAAATGTGGTTTGTTTCATCTCTATGCAATCCCCATCACAGCACCAATGTAACATTTTGAAGAACTTGAAAAAATAATACTGTACTTCATATGGAACCAGACAAAAAAATCCAAATAACCAATGCACTTCTAAGAAATAAAAACAAATCTGGAGGCATCACATTACTAGACTTCAGGTTATACTACAAGTTAACAGTGGTCAAAACAGCGTGGTACTGGAGTTTCCTATTTTTTTGTAAATTTTACAGTTTTTGCCTCATATATCCCAGTTTGGGAGATAAAGAATCTAGTGGCCGAGAAAAATGCAATGGCCATATTCTGCCCCACATTCAAGCAAACAAATAAACAAATAAAAAGCCCTAACAAAATCTGGCTGCCTAGCCGAGGGCCAGGAAAGAGGTGGGCTGACACAACAGGAAACTTAAGACAGTGACTGCTCTGCTCTCATCAAACACTACAGGACAGAATGCCAGCAAAGGCGAAATGGGAGACTAGACTTCTACACTTCCTGTCTGTACTGGGGGTCCCAAGATCCCCCTTGGGGAAGGTTCAGAGAAGGCCACGTAGGGGGCTGGCATTTGCATCCTGCCAGGTGGCAAGAATCCCCCAATTCTCTGTGGTATCAGTGGAAACTACCTGAGGAACCTGGACATCCATGTCTGCCTGTTGGTAACTGGATGCATTTCATTGTTCTGGTGAGGTGGTGTCAGAGTAGGCCTAATGGAGAAACAATACTTTTATCACTGCCCAAAAGTGGGGAGACTGCCAGCTTTCCTATGGTGTCAGCAGAGGTCACTTGGCTGTCCTGAATCTCCTAGCCAGGGGTTATGGGAGGCTGAGTGAAGAGCCAGAGCTTCCAACCTTCCAACAGTAATAAGGGACACACCCCCTCAGGTGTCAACAGAGGCTATGGGGGGAGACCTGGACTTTTACCCCCACCTGGCAGTACCAAGGTGGCCCCAGCCCCCTTTCCCCTTTTCTGATCACTGTCAGAAGAATCTGGCTAAAAGATACTTCAATAAGATCCATAAAACCCCAAATGTCCTGGTTTTAATAGATGATTACTTGTCATATTAAAAATCAGGAAAATTCCAAAGTGAAGGAAGAACAATCAATAGATGCTGATACTGAGAGAACAGAGAGGTTAGAATCATCTCACAAAAATGTAAAGCAACCATCTTAAAATGTGCTTCAAAGAGTGATTATGAGCACATTTCAGACAAATGTAAAAAAAGAAATTCTCAGCTACAAAATAGGAGATATAAAGCCGAACCAAATGGCAGAAAGAAAACATGTAACAATCAAAACAAAAACCTGATGCATGAGCTCAGCAGCAGAGTGGAGGAAGGAATTGGTCATCTGATGATGGAGAACTAGAAATTACTGATGCGAACAACAGAGAGAACACACATTAAAAATGAATGAGTGGCGCCTCCAGGACCTGTGGGACTGTAACATTCATGTCACATGAATCTTGCAAGGAGAGAAGAGAGGGGATAGGAGTAAAAAGGCACTTAAAAAAGTAATGGCTGAAAATAACCTAAATTTGGCAGAATTGCTCAACATAGGAGTTGAACAAACCCCAGGCAGGATAAACCCAGACAAATCCACACCAAGACATTATAGTCAAAGTTCTTAACCCTAAGAAAGAATCTTGAAAGCAATGAGAGAGATGACACCTTATCTGTAGGAAAAAAAGAATTTTAATCACAACGGATTTCTCAGCAGAAACCCAGGAGACCAGAAGGAAGTGGTGCAGAATTTTTCAAGGAATTGAAAGAGAAGCACTGTCATCCCAGAATACCCAGTAAAACTCTCCTTGAAGAACAAATGGGAAATTAAGAAATATTTAGATGAAGGAAAACTGTGCCAGGTTGTCACCAGCAGGGATACCCTAGAAGACTTGCTGAAAGAACTTCTCTAAACAGAAAGGAAATGATAAAAGAAGGAAACGGGGAACATGCAGAAGCAAAAAAGAATGAGGGAGGCAAAATTTTAACAGGTGAAGCAAAAACTTAAAACACTGTCCGATGTGGTTCTAAATGTGTATAGAAGAAATATGACTACAAGACAACTTATATACAAATGAGAAAAAGCAAAGGGTCATAAAGGGAAGAAAGGCTCCTATGTTTCATTTGAACTGGGAACATATTCTATTTAACATATTCTACTATTATGTAGAATATATTATGTACGTATAATGTAATACCTAGAGCAGCAACTAAAAAGCCTATATAAAGCGATACACTCAAAAGCGACATAAGTAGATGAAAATAGAATTCTAAAACATGTTCTGGCAACCCACAGGAAGGAAGACCAAAGGACAACAAAAAACAAGAACAGAACGGCACAGAACTAACATGGGAGACCTGAGCCCTAACATCAGTAATTATATTAAATGTCAACAGTCTAAATACACCAATGAAAAGAGAGAAATTGGCAGAGTAGATGAAAAACTGTGACCCAACCGTATGCTACATGTAAGAAACTCACTTCAAATAGAACAACATAAGCAGGTTGAAAGTAAAATAATGGAAAATACATACGTGTTTCATGGAAACATTAATAGAAGCAAAGCAGGACTGGTTATGCCAGTATCAGATAGAGTAGATTCAGGTCATAGACAATTATCACAGACAAAGATGTGTATTATATAATAATGAAAGAGTCAATCCACTAAGACATAGCAATTCCTAAATATATAGGTAGGAAAAAAGAGAACTACAACAAACTAATTGTACCCTCACATTAATTGGAAAGTTAAAAATGAATGAAAATGGAGTTTCACTCTCCAATACACACAAAAAGGGAAAAAAGCTGGTATAACTGCAAGGGGAAATGGACAAATCCACAACTATGGCTGGGATCATGTTGAGAGAAATCAACATTTCTCTCTCAGTAATTGATAGAACAACTTAATATAAAAACAATGAGAATATAGAAAATGTTCTTCTATCTTCAACAATACCATCAAACGACAGGATGTGATTGACATTTATTGAAAACTCCACCCAGCAACAGCAGAATACATATTCTTTTCAACTATTCACAAATACCACCAAGATATACTGTAAAACAAACTTCAATAAATTTAAAAGAGCAAAAGTCTAAGCACATAGAGTGTTCTCAGACCACAGTAGACTCAAGCTACAAATCATTAACAGAAATATAACAGAAAAATCCCCACACCTTGGAAACAGAGCAAGATGCTTCTAATAATCCATGGGCCAGAAAGAAAACCTCAACAAAGATTTTATTAAAATATTAAACTGGTTGAAAATGAAAATACAGCATGTCAAAATTTGTGGGTCACAGATAAAGCAGTGATGAGAGGGAAATTTATAGCACAAAATGTATACATTAGAAAAGAGGAAAAGTTTTAGTTCCTTAGTCCACAGCCTAGAAAAACAAGAGCCAGCTTGGTGCTGGTGGCTCAAGTGGCTAAGGCACCAGCTACATCCAGCTAAGGTGGCGGGTTTGAATCCAGCCC
>NW_003852599.1:2125885-2127249 GCF_000181295.1 Otolemur garnettii | reverse complement strand
AAAAAAAAAAAAAAAAGAAAGAAAGAAAGAAAAGAAAAACAAGAGCAAAATGAACACAAAGCAAAAAGAAAGAAGAAAATATCCAAGAGTAGAAATAAATGAAGTTGAGAAAAAGAACAACAACAAAAAAATCAATAAAAGCAAAACCTGTTCCTTTGAAAGTATCGATAAAGTTGACATTCCACTAATAAGAGTGACAAAGAGAACAAGACAAGACAAGGAGCACTAATATCAGGATGAAACAGGTGGTATAGACCCTGCAGACGTCAAAGCATGATAAGAACACTATGAACAGTTCTGTGAATGCTATTAACACACACAAAAATTTGACAAATTAGATGGAATGGGGCCACCAGCCTCAATCCAGGGGTAGCCAGGGGAAAGGGCACAGCCTTGTGATCTGTTGGCCTGCTTGTTAACGACCCCCTACCCTTTTACTCAGCCTCTCTCTAGCCAATCTTCCTGGGCACTTGGGATTCTTTTAACCCCATCTTTTGACATTTTTGCATTTTGCATAAGTGCTTTTGTTAGAAACCAATAAAAGCCTTCTGAAGAAGCCAGAGAATCGCTCCATTGTCTCGGTTTACTGCTTGGCCTGAGATGACGTACAGGCATCCTCAGACTCTGTGTTTTAAACTGGCGTAGATTATTTATCCTCGGCATAGTTTCCCAGTCGACTCTCAAACCCAGTTAGGGTCCCTGCCTCATGAGTCCCAACAGGCCGATTCCTTAAAAAACACAAACCACCACAACTCGCCCAAACGATGATTTAAGTAGGCCTATAGCTATTAACAAACTGAATTATTAATTTAAAAACTTTCAAGAAAGAAATTTGTAGCCTCAGGTGGTTTCATTGGAGAGCCAGCCAAACATTCAAAGAATAACCCCAATTCTACCCAATCTTTTCCAGAAAACAGAAGAGGAGGGAACATTTCCCAGTTCATTTTATGAAACTGATATTACCTCCATATCAAACCCATAGAAAAACTACATAAAAAGGAAAACTGCAGATCAACACCCCTTATGAGTATAGGTCTCATCTTTAACATCTTTAACAGAATATTAGCAAGTAGGACTAGGCCATATAGAGTTTTATAGTTTTTTAAGTTTTTCTTGTATAGATGTTTTGTCAGATTTATTCTTAATTTCAAGGAGGGGTGCTAATGTAAACATTACTGTGCTTGAAGTTTCAAATTCCAATTGTTTATTTGTAGTATATATGAAAGCAATTGATGCTGTACATTAATCTTGTATCTTGAAACTTTGCTATAAGTGCTTATTAGTTCTGAGAGTTTTTTTGGTTTTTATTGTTGATTATTTGGGATTTTCTTTTTTTTTTCTTTCTTTCCTTTTTTTTTTTTTTT
>NW_003852599.1:2123086-2125865 GCF_000181295.1 Otolemur garnettii | reverse complement strand
TTTTTTTTTTTTTTTGAGACAAAGTCTTACTCTGTTTCCCTGAGTAGAGTGCGGTAGTGTCATAGCTCACAGCAACCTCAAACTCTCTTGGGCTTGAGCAACCCTCTGGCCTCAGCTTCCCGGTATCTGAGACTACAGGCGAGTGCCATTACACCTGGATAGTTTTTCTATTTTTAGTGGAGATGAGTTTTTTCTGCTCTTGCTCAGGCTGGTCTTTGCTGAGGTCCTGCCCTGGGGGCAGGGTGTGTTAAGACTTACGGACCTGGTGGCAACTGGCTGAAGAAATAAAAAATTAGAAACGATGAGAGACAAAGAGACAAGACACACAGAATAGAATATCCCAAGGTGGGAGCACAGGGGACCACCGCCAGTTTGTGGAGTTCTGACGGTGGCCCCAACTGTCAGTCCCACTCAGCTTTACTGAAGCCTATTTGCTCATTAGCCCAGAGGGTAAGCTGAGGAAGGGAACAAAGACATCAGCATTTCTCTGAGTGAGCTTCTCAGCTCCTATTGTTTCTGTAATCATTAACTTCAAGGGTCTAGAGCAGTCATGAGAAATCTGGAACCTGAACCTTGGGGGGGCAGCCTCCTGCCTGAGGTCACACATACAGATTCCTAGGGAGGTGTTAATCTCCACCAGTTCACCGCAGAGTAAAAGGCCACTGGCCTCAATCTCCTCTGAAGAATCAGTAGGAAAGAGGAACTTTCCTCTCATCACCACCACTAAGGGTCTTCCTCTGCAAAAAGGAATGTAAGCCCTCCTACCCATATTTCAGGGCCTGAGTTATTCCCTTGATCTCTGCCCCAATTTATATTCCTCCCAAATACAAATCTCCACAATGGGTATTTATTTGACTGTTAAGTAGGTAAGAATCAGACTAGTTAATGTTTCTTGCAAGCCTGGCACACAGTTTCCTCTGTGGCCATTATTCCTTCAGAGTGTTTACAGACCCAGCAGGGGTGTTAGCAAGCTGTATCCCCCACAGGCCAGGCTTCTAGGAAAAGCAGGAAACTTGCTCAGATAAGAAATTAGCAGGGTCTGATTTAAAGGTAAACTAGCTGACTTTCCTTTGTTCCGCCTCCGCCTCACTTAGATTGCTTTTTTATTTTCCCCCTTTTTCTGGGGGTGTTTTCCCTTACCAAGAATGGGGTCTTTGGTCCCCATTCTGCCTGCAGGTCTTGAAATGCTGAACTCAAGCAATCTACCCACTTCAGCCTCCCAGAGTGCTGGGATTATAGGTGTGAGTCATGTGCCTGGCCCAGAATTTTCTACATAGATAATCATGCCATCTGTGAACAAAGATAGTTTTATTTTTTCTTTCCCAATCTGTATACACATCTTTCCTTTTACTGTCTTATTTAATTAGCTAGGACTGTCAGTATGATGTGGAAGGAGGGTGGTAAGAGGGGAAATCCTCACCTTGTTTTTCATCTTAAAGGCAAAGCATCTAGTTTATCATCATCAAGTATGATATCACCTCTAGGTATTTCATAGTTTGTTTTTTTTTACCAAATTTTTTACTCCTAGGTTGCTGAGTTTTTATCATAAATGAATGTTGGGTACTGTCAAATACTTTTTCTGTATCTATTGATTTGATCATATGAATTTTCTTCTTTAAGCCACTGAGGTGATGGTTTACATTAATTGATCCTTCAATGTGGAACAAGTCTTGCATACTTGAGACAAATCCCACTTGGTCATGGTTCGCAATTTTTTCGACAACAGTTTTGGATTTGATTTGCTAATATTTGGTTAAGGATTTTCGCATCTATGTCCATGAGGGATCGGTCTATAGTTTTTCTTTCTTACGATGTCTTTATCTGGTTGTGGTACTAGGGTTACATGCTCCTTATAAAACATATTAGGAAGTGTATTCTCAGAGCCTGTATTTTCTGAATGAGGTTATAGATGATTGTTAGCATTTCTTCCTTAAATATTTGGTAGAATTCATCAGGGAAACCATCTGGGCCTGGTGTTTTCTATCTTGAAAGTTATTAATTATTGATTCAATGTCTTCAATACATCTGAGGCTATTAAAATTTTCTATTTCTTCTCATGTGAGTTTTGGTAGATGGAGTCTTTCAAAAAAATTGGTCCATTTTTTTCTGTTATCAAATTAGTGGGCATATCTTTGTTCATAGTATTCTTTTATTATTCTTTTAATGTCCATTGGATCATTGTTGATGGACCCTCTTTCATTTCTAACATTGGTAATTTGTGTCTTTTTGCTTTTTTTTTTCTTAGATAGGCTGACAGTGGTTTACCAATTTTAGTGATTATTACAATTAACCAGCTTTTGGTTTTGTTGCTTTTCTCTATTGCTTTCCTATTTATAATTTTATTGATTTGTGCTTTAATTTTTAGTATTTGTTTTCTTCTGCTTACTTTAGGTTTACATTTGCTTTTTCTTTCTCTAATTTTCTAACATGAAAGCTGGAAGCTAGATTATTGATTTTAGATATTTCTTCTTTCCTAAAACATGCATTCCATGCAATAAGTTCCCCTTCAAGCACCATTTTCACTACAATCCACAAATTTTGCTAAGCTGTGTTTTCAGTTTAATTTAGTTCACAGTATCTACTTAAAGCTTTCTTTGGAGATTTTTTCTTTGAGCCATATGTTGTTTAGAATCATGTTGTTTAATCTCTAAATATGTTGGGATTTCCCAGCTATCTTCTTGGTATTAATTTCTAGTTTTGTTCCATTGTGATCTAAGGACACATTTTGTATGAATTCTAGTCCTTTTAATTCATTAAAGTATGCTTAATAGCCCAGCAT
>NW_003852599.1:2120849-2122063 GCF_000181295.1 Otolemur garnettii | reverse complement strand
TGGCGTCACAGCTCACAGTAACCTCAAACTCCTGGACTCAAGCAATTTTCCTGCCTCAGCCTCTCAAGTAGCTGGGACCACAGGCACCTGCCATAGCCATTTTTTGTTGCAGTTGTCATTGTTGTTCAGCTGGCCAAGCCAGGCTCAAACCTGCCACCCTCAGTGCATGTGGCTGGCACTGTAACCACTGTGCTACGGGCGCCGAGCCAGATGTCCACTTTTTCCTTTAACCCCTTTAGCATATTCACCTTAGTTATTTTAAATCCTCGGTTGATGATTCCAAAATCTCTTCCATATTTGAATCTAGTTTTGATGTTTGCTCTTTATCTTCACACTGTGATTTTTGTTTCATAGTATGTCTAGTAATTTTTTTATTGAAAGCAGGCCTGATGTACTGGTAAAAAGGAACTGGAGTGAAAAGGTCTTTAATGTGAGGTTTATCTGGCCAGGAGTTAATCTGTTTAAAATTTCCTCTGGTTACTTGTTTTTGTCTCTCCTGTTGTCTTGGGCTTTCCCTAGAGACTTTTTCATAAATAAGGTCTTAGACATGTGGTTCTTTCCATTGTAATCCCCTATTATTATATAAGAACCCAACTGATGTGGTGGTGAGGGGTAGGGAAGGGGGATATATTCTCTAGTCCTATGATTAGATTTCAGACTTTTAGTGAGTCTGTGGCTTGGGATGTGATCTTCAAAAGTACTTCTTCATTCCCCACCCCAGGTGAGACAGGAAGGCTAAAGAGGGGCTGGAATTGGGTATTTCTCTCCTCGAAGTCAGTTAGGCCCTAGTAAAATAGTTTCCCTAGGGGAAGGTTTTCATTAAGGAAAAAAGAATGCTCTGAGTGTATTTCAAAATGATTACTTTTCCCCTTTTCTTGTCAGAAGCAAGAGGGGACTTTTAAAGATTAGAAAGAATGTGGTGCGATTCCCGGAGAAGCTGGTGGGACTTTAGGAGATAAAACTCAGGAAGGTATGGGAGCCTCCCTGAGTTTCCAACTGTCAAGGTTGTCCACACTGAGGCTTCACCAGTTCATCAATTATAGCTTAGGTTTTTCTGCCCTAATACTGGTCCAGCAACAGGCTTCTGTTCCCAGACTTTTGCCTCAGTAGCCTGTGATTTTCTGTATTTGCCTGGCTCTCCAATTTGGGGTGCAGTAATTTGTCTGTGACCTGAATTCTTGGATGGATTTAAGAGGGGTTTGTGATTTTCTGTT
>NW_003852599.1:2094804-2119554 GCF_000181295.1 Otolemur garnettii | reverse complement strand
CCCTGTAATTCTTTTTCTTTTTCTCCTACAGGTAAGATGTTCCATCCCCTGCACTTCTCTCCCCCAGCTTCTTTCAAGATTTTCTGTACATTTTTGGTTTTCTGCAGTACAAATATAATATGCCTAGATATAAAAGTTTTGGTATTTATTCTGCTTGGTGTTCTCTACACTTCTTGGATCTGCACTTTGGTGTTTTCCACTAATTTTAAGAATTCTCAGCCATTATTATCTCACTTTTTTTCTCTGTTCCTTTCTCCTTTTCTCCTTTTTCATTTGTTTCCATTAGGTGTATATTACATCTTTTGTAATCATCCCACAGTGGCTATTCTGTTCTTTTTTTGTTCATTCCTTTTCGCCTTTGCATTTCTGTTTGGGAAGTCTCTATGGTCCTCTTTACAAACTCACTAATTCCTTCTTCAGCTGTGTCCAGTCTATTGAGAGTCCATGAAAGGCATTTTTCATTTCTGTTACAATGCTTTTTATTGTTGGTATGTCCTTTTGATTCCCTTTTAGAGTTTCTATCTCTATTCTTATTTTACCATCTGTTCTAGCATGTTGTCCACTTTTACCATTAGTGCTCTTAGTTATTTTAAATTCATGCTCTGGGAACTCCAAGATTTCTGCTACAACTGAGCCACTCCTATTGCTTGCTTTGTCTCTTTAGAATTTTTTTTCTTGCCATTTAGTAAGCCTTGTAAATTTTTGTTGAAAATAGGCCATTATAAAAAGCACTGATAGACCTTTAGTGTGAGATTTGTGTTTATCTACTCAAGAGTTATGATGTTTATTGTTGTTATAGGTGTCTTAGACTTTAATTTCCTAGTGTGCTTGTATTTTTGTCACCCTGTTGTTTGGGGACTTCCTTAGAAACTCCTTCTTAAATAGAGCATGAGCCTGCAGTTTTTTCTGCCATAACCCTCCGTTATTATGCAAAAGCCCTGCTCATGTGCTGTAAGGAGAGAGGGAGGGGAAGCATTCCTTGTTCCTCTGATTAGGTATCAGTCTTTTAGTGGCCTGTGCCCCTGTGCTGTGACTTTTAGAAGTGCTCCTCAGCTTCCCACCACCTCTCTTAGATGAGACAGGGAGGGTAGCAGGGCCTGATGTTGAGTATTTCCCTTCCTCCAGGCCTGTGAGTCTCTGGTGGAGTAGCTCCCCTTGAGGGCAGGTGGGAAACAGAAATCTTCTGATGTATTTCAGAGTTGTACTTTTCCCCTCCCTCTGTGAGAAACACTATATATTTTTCTCTGATCTTCACAGTGAGAACTGAATGGAACTCCAGGAGGTAAAACTCACAGAAGTGTGAGGGTTTCCCTGAGACTTGACCTCCGGGAGTTTTCAACCCTCTTGTTGGACCATCTGAAACCTCAGCAGTTCACCAATTATGATGTCAGTTTTCCTACCATTTCCTCACGCCATTGGTTTCTGCTCCCAGCAAGCTTTGATTCTCTCTATTCCCCTGTCTCTCCAGTTTCAGGGACATCAGTTTATTCTGGGACTTCAATTCTCTGATGGATTGAAGAAGAGTTGTTGATTTTCAGGGTTGTTGTTTTTTTCCCAGCCTTTTTCTTGCTCTGAGGATCAATGTGGAAACTTCAAGCTCTTTATATGTGGGGATGAAAACAAAAAGTCCCTGACTTTCTTTTTATGATTATGTTTAAATGATTAAAAATGATATGTATGTAGTTTGTGAATATTGAAGGAAAAATTTTAAAGTAAGAATTAATTCTAATTCATTCGCTTAGCCAACAAGTCCTCACTGAGTATCTTCTATGTTCCAGGCCTTATTCACTGGGGATACTATGATGAATTAAACAAGGCACTCCAACTTCATGGAACAAAGAGTTAAGTGGGGGGAGGTACAAAATGAACCAAATTATTCATTTAAATTATCGTGCCAGGTTTTCATAAGTATCCTAAAGCAGGATAGGGAACTAAGAGACTAGGTTAGATGGTGCTATTTGTAATTAAGTAATCAAGAAAGGCCTTTCTGAAGAGTTGACTGTAGGGGACTTTAGCCTATGACTTTAGGCCTTTGGGTTTTATTCTAAGGGTGATGGAAAGCTATGAAGGGTTTGGGACAAACAGGAGACTTAACCCTGCAGATGCATTGAAACCATCGCCCTTGCTGCTGTAGGGGGAGCAGAGAAGGGGAAGGAAGGAGCCCATCTGGGCTGTCATAGTTGTTCACACCAGAGGTGATGGCAGCTGGGACAAGCTGGTGGCCACAGGAGTGGTGTATTGTGGTCAAATATGGGATTATTTGGAAAGGTGAGCCAGTAGGACAAAACACAAAAGGAGATAACTTAAAAATACTTCTGCTGTCTTCATTCAGAATAAAAACTCTCGCTACCACTTCCATGTATTTCTTAATTTTTTAATACTTACTAAAGGCTTTACTTGCTAATCTGTTTTATCACTTATTACAAATTTTTCTCCATGTAAGTACATTTTTTTCTAAAATATCATTCTAATAAATACATAATATTTGATCATGGGATGCATCAAAATTTACTTAATCCATCCCTTACTCTTGGACATTTAGGTTATTTTCAATTTTTCATTGCTTTGTAAATACATTCTTTAATGTTTATTCTATTAGCTAGATAAATACATCCTTTCTTGTTTCTTTAGGACAGTTTCCTAGCTGTATATAAAGGGTTTGTGTGTTTCTAAGGATTTTAATATGCATTTATTAATTACCCTCTGACCAGCAGTTTATGAATATCCTGTCCCTAGCACCCAGATTAAGTATTTTCTGGTCACCACAGAGGATTATCTTTGTATTTAATCTTTGC
Organism: Otolemur garnettii; assembly: GCF_000181295.1. NCBI lineage: Eukaryota > Metazoa > Chordata > Mammalia > Primates > Galagidae > Otolemur > Otolemur garnettii. The sequence continues at coordinate 2,116,759 of NW_003852599.1, read as the reverse complement.
AGGGCTGATGGGGAAACAATGTTATCTCATTGTTTTAATTTGCTGTTCTTTGATTATAAATGAGGTTGAACATTTCCTTGACTACATCGATTGACTCTTCTCTAATCATTACTTAGGTCACAGTTCGCCTGCACTGGCACAAAGGCTATACTGAGGTAGGGCGGGTGGTGGTGGAGTGTTTCTATTGCCAGTGACAAACACTCCAACTTAGGTAATTGAAAAGTCCAGGGATTGAAAAGCCATATTCAGTTCTAATTAGATTCACAGCTCAAATGATGTTTTTAGGACTTCATTTCTTATCTTCGTCCTTAGTTCTGCCTTGTGCTGTATTGGTCTTTAGGTCTCAGACTCCTTACAAGTACCTTGGTGGTGAAAAGCCATTCCAGAGCTTGTGCCTTTCAGCTTCAAACCCAGCTGGCAAAAACACCTGCTCTTGCCCCAGAAGTAGCAGCCAAAGAGTCAGGGGATCCCATTGGTTCTGAGGGTCAGTCCTGAGCCAAAAATGGTGGCTTGGGGACTGTTGAGGCTGTCACTGCTTGGGCCTGGGGCATATTCACTACCCCAGGATTAGAGGTAGAATTGGCCTTATCTGAAACAGATGTACTGAGAGAAAGGAAGTGGGGGTGCCTCTACTGAATGTTGAGATATTATTATAACTGCGGGGCCAAAATGCAAAGGAAGCAAATTACTCTTCTCTCCCTCTCTCCACCCCTCTCAGGCTCACTGAATTCATCAAGGACTCTTTTCCTAATATGAATGGCCCTTGGCTGGCACCAGCAGAGAGTGGGCAGCCAGCCTCATCTTCAAAGCAATGCCAGGCAGCGGATAGTTATTGATTACATGTAACAGGCAAAAGATGGCAATGGTGTTGGAAGGGAAGGAATAGGAGATCCAGATGTTTGAGACATGGTTTCAATCCTCAGTGAGTTCTCAGCATTTGAAAGGGGCAGAAACGGTTGTAATTCAAAGTAGAATTGAAATGAGGTTTCAGTGCAGGTGAAAGGACCCAGGGAGAGGCAGTCAGGGAACTTCAATGGGAGCAGCACTTGGGCTGAGCCCTCAACCCTGAGCTGGCTTTCTGTATGTAGAGAGAATGATCATTCCCTTGCATGAGCCCACAGCATTCGATATACAGTTTCCAAATCCTTTCTCACAGAGTTCCGTGCAAATGACGCCTTGTAAATTATAGAGAATTAATTGCATCATTTATATTCCCTGCAGATCCAAGCCAGATCTGGTCTCAGCCTCTTTAAAGCAAACAGTGCAGCCACTTTCTCCTCAAATGGCAGATGCCACTTCTTTTAATAATTTAGCTTATTTGGCCTGGATGCTGGGGCCGGGCTGTCCAGTCGGGCACCCCATGCAGGCCCCTGCCTCGGGTTACCAGGGGGCAACTGGAAGCTGGGTCAGGCAGCACTGGGCCATTCCTCAGCTGTGCTCTGATTCCGATCGGGAAAGACTTGTTAGTAAACAATCTTCCTAATAGTTACCATTTTTAATTTCTCCCGAAATATTGGCAGGGGAAGGCTCCACGGAAGACAAATGAGCCTTGAGAGATTATTCACTGACACGAGGCTCAGTTGTGCTCACAGCGAAGCCAGGTTGCCTTATCAAGGGCTGCTGTATCTATTTCCTCGCCCAAATTCCCATCAATAACCCGCTAACAATAACAAATTGCTACATGACACCCTCACCGTGCCGTTGGGACTAAGCACCTGGGGAGGTGCTTACAATAAATCTGACTCCTCTCCTTCCCTTCCCTGTCCATACTTCCTGGAGCCCATGTATATTTATGGCATGCCCACTTTGCCCCAGACTCACTGTGAACAAGACAAGAAGGTCCCTCCTCAGGGGGTACCGACATCGTACAGAGGGGCACAGACCCCAGAAAAAAAATTAAACTCACCATTACAGATAGTAGGATCTGCTATAAAAGAACCAAAATGGGGTAAGGGGCAAAGCGGTAATTGGGAGGGGGTTATTTCCTAGCAAGTGGCCAAGGATGATTTCTCTGGGGAGGGGACATTAGAATCTAACTTGAACAAAGCACGGGAGTTACTGATGTGAAAAAATGGGAAAAATATCTGGAAAGAAGAGACAGGCCAGGGAAGTTGGCGGCAGAGAGGCCCATGGGCTGACCTGCTGGGAACCAAGGAAGGGGTAGAAGCATCTAGTATATTCTGTCTCCCTGCCTGTTCTTCCTTCGTCCTCTCTCTCCTCCCTCTAACTCTGTCCCCCTCCCTTGCCCGAGCCTACATAGGATTTCTCCCTGCCCGCTCCTCATTCTATACCTTCCAAACTCATAAACTTCTGGGAGTCCAGGAGATTGTGGGGTTTTTTTGAAAGTTTGGCTCTTGGCAAAAAGCCAGTGCTATTTCCATCTTGTGTGGAAAATATAGAATTACCGTGAATTATATTGAAAAATTAGATTCATTCACTGCTGTGATAATTTATCTCCCAATCTGTCTCAGAGAGTTAGCAGCTGGTGAGAAAATAAAATGTAATTTAGGCAAAAAAAAAAAAAAAATCACTTTTAATCTATGTCTGGCAGGGAGAGAGGCTATTAAGTGAGTTTACTCTTTGCCAATCAGGTGGTTTTCTTTAGCACACCCTCAAATGAAATGTTGTGATGGAGGCTAATGGGTGGCTTGGTCTCTTTGCATGGGCCCTGCCTACCTCAGGGGACAAAGTCAGGCCCCTCTTAAAATTCTAAAGCGTCCTCACTGGGGACCCCTCCCAGGGCTCATCTCTTGAGATTCTGCTGGACTTGCTCCTGCTAAGAGGATACACTTTATAGCACCGGGGTTTTCCGTGACAGCTTCTGCCTTGAGAAAAGAGGAGAAACAGCCCCCAATTTTAAGCCTTATCGATTTAAGGTATTTGAAATATTCCTCTCCAGCTGGTAATGATGTCCATTTTTCTTCTCCAGAGTGCCTGATTATGTGTCCTGGAATGGTCCTGACATCATTGCATGAGTCAGAACACTGAGCTAATCGTGCTCTGCCCAGAGCTGAGTCCACAGCTCCCTGCACTGGTGAGTCAGTCCCTCACATAGCAGGCCCAGCCGGGGCCAGTCAGGGACAGCAGGCTTTAGGAGATGACCAGTTCTCTCATTCCCAGTGTCGGGGCAGACCTCTCTCCCTCCTCCCACGGGGTCCTGTCCTCTCTGAGCGGTGGCACATGGGATTCATGTGCCCACCTGCTTCCTGGGGAGTGAGTTCTCTGGGTGGTCAGGTGGTAGGGGTGGGAGTTGTGGACACTAACTGCTTTCCATTCTTCCTAGGATAGAATCGTGCATTCTTGGGGAGACTGAGGCACAGTCAAGAGAGAATGTCCTGGACTGGAATTAGGAGCCCAAAGATGCAGTGGAGTCTCTGCCATTTGTTAGTCCTCTGACCATGGGGGAGGGCCCTTCCCCTCTCCTGGCTGGGGCCACCTCATGCATAAAATGAGGAGCTTGAGTGCCATGGACAAGGCCTTTCCAGCCCAGAGTTCATTGATGTGAGAGATCGCCCTTTGGGCTATACAGACACATGCCCAGCTCCACTCTGGGCATGCCAGGTAGAGCAGAGCCCCTGCATCTCAGCATGAGCCTCCCTGGAACCCTTGCTCAAGGAACCGTGCTCAGGTGACATCAGGGGACGGATGGTAAGGTCTAATCCAGGGAGGGGCAGAGCAGAGGGGAGCAGCAGCTTCTCACTGGCAGCTCTCTGGGTGTGTCTGGTGGAACACAGCACCATGGTGACAGTTGGATTCCTTAAAGCAAACAGGAGATTCCCCTGTGGCAGCTGACGAGACCCTCCTGAGTGGGAAGTAGTCACAGGAAGCCGGGTGTGCAGGGCCCTCCCAGAAGTCATCTGGCCCACCAGGTGCTCCTCAGGCAGAGCTCGCCTCACCAGCTCCCCAAATATCTCTCTGACTTCTTGCACATGACCTCCAAGGCCAGGCAGAGACAAAAAGGGTTTGATTGAAATTCAGTTTGAACCTCCAGGAAAGCTGGAGCTCTCGTTAGACATTCCACCTGCCTCACCTCCACCCCTCCACCCAGGTAAGGTTAGAATTACCCGTGGAATATCAAAACGGGAGGAAAGCACATGGGTGCCGCGAAGCAGGCAGAGCTGGCAGAGGGGGGCAGACTGGTCCAGCGGGAAGGACGGCTGACTGTGTGTGGTGAGTGCCGGCGACAGCTATTGGCTCTGTTTGCTCATTCGACACATCTTCGCCAAGCCCTTTCTGTGTGCCATGCACTGCTGGCCATCCAGGGGGTACAGAGGAGAGAACAGGAAAGGCCAGATCCCTGTTCTTGTGAAGCTTATATTCCAGTTTGGGCAGACAAACAGAAAGCTGACAAGCGAATACAGAAGGTATTTCAGAGGTGAAATGCTGTGACATGTCATGGAGAGCGCACATGGCAGGCAGGCCACCCCGCAGGTGGTCCGGAGAGACTTTCAGGTGAGGTGAGCTCTGAGCAAACACCTGAATATCAAGAATGAGCCAGTCCTGAGGATGGCAAGGGAGAGAATATTCCAGAGAGGTTGTGAGAGGGGAGCAGCCTGGTATGCAGTCCATGGAGAATGGATCTGGGTCCCTCTGAAGTTAAAGAGAAAGATTCTGGCAGAATTCTACTATAGTCACTCCTGCCCCCAACATCTCAGAGGGAAAGCCCAGAGCTGGGATGGGCTATGGGCAGGTCAGAGGGCCTGTATGGATCCAGCCAGGGGTTGAGTCAGCATCCCCAAATGTACAGTCTCACCAAGCTGGGAGGCTTAGTGACCCAGGTGCTGACTGGGCCAGGGGAAGCAAGAACCACTGCCCCCTGCTTTGGGGTGTCTCACCAGAAATCACCAGGCCATCTCTTACACAAAGGGTCCTGAAGCACCTATCTCCCTATCTCCCTCCCTCTCACCCCAAACCTCTGTGTCTCTGGGACATCCAGTACATTTAAAGTCAACGTAATCTTCCCTCTTCTCTCTTTTGCCTGAAGCCAGCAAATTGGAACAGGGGCCCACCCTGACCATCTCAGCCAGGACTTTCCCTGGGGAGGGGAAAGGGACAGAAAGTAACCAGACACGGAGAAAGAGACTGAAGTTCAAAAGAGCTGGCCCACCTGAAACACTGGATAACATGTCTCCCTAAATAGTCAAGTTACTGAAGAAGCAGGAGATAATTTTAGACAATTTTAATTGTCCTCTCAATGAGATCAAAATGTCATTGCATCTATGAATCTAAAGCAGAGGCTCATCCATGAAGGTATGAGGACAAATTAGGACAAAGTCAATTCGGAGATGACAAGGGTGGGGGTGAGGAGCCTGGGCTGAACACCGGCTCCCCACTTGTTAGCTCTGAGGTCCTGGACAAGTTCTAGAGCCCATCAGGGTCCTATAAATAGGGGATTAAAAATAGCACCCTCTCCCCAGAGTGTTGCAAAGCTTGAACAAGATAACAATGTGTGAACAGTACTTGGCACAATGTCAGGGACGCAAGAAGCACGCAATGCACGTTACACTTTTGGAGAAAGGGCATGAACGTGGAACATAACTGCTTAATTTAGAGATTACGGCGAAGGCAAAGAATCGCATGTTAAATTCTTCAGGAAACCAAGAGCAAAGTGGAAGGCGAGTGTGGGAAACCATCCCTCACTTCAGAAGAAAAGAAACGACGAAAAGCAGGAAGATTTTAAAAGGAAAGAGGCTTAAAACACAGGGGCAGTACATTCAAGACAGCGCTAGGAAGCTGAGTAGGCGGAGCTAGAGCAGATAAAGTCAAATTAATTCATTAAAAAAAAAAAGAACCCTGGAAAACATATTCTGCTATTTCTACAGGTCTAAAGGATGTACTGAGGGACGGGAAAGGAAAACAGACCCACGGCTAAAAATAGCTTAGCCAAAAGTTTGAATTTCAGAGCTAAGAGAAATGATTTGCCCAATAGACAAGAAAGAACATTTATGACAAAGGAAGAAACTCGGACCGGCTTTCGATCTCTCCACAAAACCAAACAGCAGACAGGTAGGAGCAACCGAGAGGAAGAGAAGCCTGATGGAGACTTGGGATTGTCATTCCTGACTGTCCTTCCTGGGAGGGCAGCAGGGTTCTCTCATACATGAGAGGGCTCCGAGTACACTTCCCATGGGGCTGCGATGAAAAAGGTTCGCTCGAAGATCCAGCCTAATGCTTTAAAAATGAATTATATACAGAATTTAAGACTGCAGCAGCCATAATTTAAAGAACCACAGAGTAAACTATGCGATAAAGCTAAGGCTAAATGATGAATAGAGTTTCAGAATTCGCAATTTTTAAAAGAAAAATCTCCTTAAAATAAGTTAATATTAACCCAGATCTAATATCTTATATTTCTTTTTTTTTTTTTACTGAAAAATAGGATAATAGGAGGGAAGCACAAGTTTGCTAGATTTCTCCTCTTTCAAAAGCAAGTATCGATAAAGGTTTTTGATACAACGTTGGGAGAATGGGGTCACTTTTAAATTCTAAAATGACTCTTCAGGACAAAACCAGGATATAAACTCCAAACTTAATAGGCAAAGGAACGGAGAAAATTTCTATACAGGAAACAACCATAAAAACAAAATGAATAAAATAAGCCTGAGTATATATACTCCAAGCGGTCACCCTGGGTAGAGTGCTGTGGCATCGCAGCTCACAGCAACCTTCAACTCCTGGGCTTAAGCGATTCTCCTGCCTCTGCCTCCCAAGTAGCTGGGACCACAGGCCCCCGCCACAATGCCCAGCTATTTTTGGTTGCAGCTGTCATTGTTTGGCAGGCCCAGGCTGGATTTGAACCCACCAGCTCAGGTGTATGTGGCTGGTGACTTAGCCGCCTGAGCCACAGGCGCAGAGCCTGATGACATAAATATTACACAATAATGATTTCTCCTTGTCTTAAGCAAGTTGTAAGGAGAACAAACAAAACTGGGAACACATCACACACACACACACACACACACACACAGAGTTAACATTCTGAAAATATGGAAATTACTATAGATGAAAGATAGGCACCCAATGGGAAATACAAGTATCCAATTGGCACATGAAAAAAGAAAGTTTGCCCACATTAATAGACAAAGATATTGAAATCAACTAACATGCCTATCACATTGAAAAAGACGGAAGGCTACGCTATCACTGAGACCTGGAGAGGTCCAAGAAACAGGTGCTCTTGATGGAAGTATTCTATACCTAGGAATTTATTCCAGGGAAACATTCAGAAATTTACACTAAGCTGGAGCTATGAGGACGATCTTTGTAGCATTTTTTTTAAGCAGGTCAAAATTGATGATAATAGGCAAATCTAATATTTATTTATTGAGCATGTAAAATGGCCAGGCATTCTGCCAAGTGCTTCACATGAATTATTTCCATTTTATCCTCAAACAGCCGTGTGAGGTATATCCCATTATTATCTCTACTTTACAGATGAGAAGATAGAGGATTAAAACAACTCAAATGCCCAGCAAAAGAGTAGGGTTACACGTACCATGAAACAGAATGATATGAATGTATAAAGCCATTTGGAAGCGTATTTCTCTAAGGGTACAGACAGACATCTGTAGTTCATAGTGCGTTTGTCAGTGTGTGTGTGAATAGGGTATCAAACATATGGCCACTTGATTTTGAAGAAAACCATGCATATGTATCTCCCGAGGGGAAAAAAAGGATAAGCGGAGAGAGAAAGGGAGAGGGGAGAGGAAGAAAAAAAGATGTTAATAGCGGTTGTAGCTGTTAATAGGATGCAGAATGATGGTCATCTTAATTCTTTTTTTTATCACTCTTGGCCTTTAAATTTTCTTCCATGAACTTGTACTTTTAGAATAAAATAAAATTTTGCTTAAAAGGGGGGAAATAATTGATGTCACTTTTAAAGGTTTTCTTTCTCGTAGAAAAAGATTTTTCTTTGCTCAGATTTCCAGCCAAGCCCTAATGGTTTATCTAAGGTGGCTGGGGTCACTAAAGTTGTCAAAGCCACCTGATCCTAGACGAAGAAGAGGACTGATTTATTTACCTTGGAATAATTCCACCCTTCGGTCTGGAGAGACTCGGGCTTAAAAGACATTCCTTAGATCACTAAGTCCTCCCTCTGGCTAAAGGTTTGGTTCTGAGGCTGAAGCCCCTGTGCATTTTCCCAGCTCAGTACAGATGTCCTGACGCTTGTGTTTGCGTATGGATATGTTTGAAAGCCTCCAGTTCCGTGCCTGCCCGGATATAAGTGTCAGATTCCCCTGCATTGTCTCTGGAGTCTCCACAAACTAATATTGTCCCTAGTAGGGAAAAAATTCCACACATTTCCAATCAAGTCACTGCAGCAAGGTGCTTTAGGCTGTAAGGAGAAGGTCAAAAGGCGATGTTAGGGTGTCTGCCTGGCCTGGCTGGCTTGGGGGATGCAGCCGCAATGATGACCACAGGTGGATCTGTCACAGCTATTCCCAAGGCCAAGGTCCGCAGGCAGGAGGGCTCCTTCCAGGAGGGTTAAGCTTTAGGAATTTCATGAGGGGATTTCAGGTCAGCGAAATAAAAATGTGTTTTTCTCACAAATAAGACAGAGATGCACAGAAAAGTCTCCTGCTGGCGGTACTGTGGTGCAGGCTTCTATTTGGCTGTTCCAGTCACTCACCCACCCATTTATTCATCCATTCATTCACTCAAACAATATAACTATTAAACACTGGAAATGTGCCAGATGCCGGGGATGAACAAAGCAGTGAGGTGTCCACCTGAGTGGATGTGTACACCTGCCGGGATAAGATACACAATAAACACGTAAACAGGCTCAGCCACATAGGCTGAGGGCGCCAGCCACATACACCAAGGCTGGCAAGTTCGAGCCCGGCCCAGGCCTGCTGAACAATGACAACTGCAACCCCAAAATAGTCGGGTGTTGTGGCGGGCCCCTGGAGTCCCAGCTACTTGGGAGGCTCAGGCAAGAGAATCGCTTAGACCCAAGAGTTTGAGGTTGCTATGACTGTGACGCCACAGCACTCTACCGAGGGTGACACAGTGAGACTCTGTCTCAAAAAATAAATAAGTAAATAAACACATAAACATATAAATAAATGTACCTACAAGCAAATAAAAAATAAGATAACTTCAGCTAAGGGTAAGCGTCCAGAAGGGAATAAAGCGGAGTAGTGATGGGACGAGTTTTTTAGGGTGGTCAAGGACGGCCAGGCCCTGCGACAGTTGAGCTGAAGTTTGACGGAGCAGGAGAGGTGTCCACTCCATTATTTTTTATATTATCTTTTAAATTTCAGATTAATATGAGGGTACAAATGTTGAGATTGCATTGTTTTTGTTTCTAAGGTAAAATGCAAGTTGTAGCTGAGCCTTTCACCCGGGGGTGTGCTAGACACCCTCACATTGTGTACATCAGTGGGGATCCCACCAATCGCCCTCCCTCCTCCCCTTTTTCCTTTCTCTCCTCTCCCCTCCCCCTCTCTGGAATATAGCTGTGTCTTTCTCTTGTGTGGGTGTGTAGTTGTTTATATATTGGTTTCATATATAGTATTGAGTACATTGGATACTTGTTTTTCCATTCTTACGATATTTTACTAAGAAGAATGTGTTTTAACTTCATCCAGGCAAACTCAAAGATGTGTTTCAACTCCATCCAGGCAAATGCAAAGATGTAAAGTCTCCATCTTTCCTTATGACTGAATAGTACTCCACGGTATACGTATGCCACCGTTTGTTAATCCATTCATGGGTTGATGGGCACTTGGCTTGCTTCCACGTCTGAGGTGGCCACTCTGAATAGCACATCTTGTCCCTGTTTTCCTTAGCCAGGCCAGGCCTACCCACCAAGCTTACATCCTCCAGGAATCTCCCCCTGGAGTTCTCTGCACCTGCTGTCGCCTCTGTCTCAGAGCCCCCTACCTGAGCCCCGTACACCATCAGAGTCCTTTCCGTGATGCACGCGGTGTGTGCACGTTTGTGTGGTCATAGAACGTGTGTGTGAGAAGAATATGTCTGCATGTCCCACCCTTCTGCTGGACTGTGGGGTCCGAGTATAAGCTAGTGGTGCATCCTGTGGGCAGTCTATAACGGAGGGGTCTGAGGCCTTCCCCAGCCCCGGCCCGAGTCCCCGTATGCAGCTGTTGATGGGATGCATTTTTCTGAACCCCCCACAGGTGCCATGTACTCTGTGCACTCAAAACTGAATGGAGTGTTGGCAACTTGAAGGCGGCTTCCAGTTTTGCAGCTCTGAAATGAAGGGATGGAAGTACCTATAGACGGCCCAGCAGGAGAACTCGATAGAATTCCCCTACTAGTAATTTATGTAGTAGCTCCCAGCCTCAATCCCATCCCTCATTCCTGGTTGGCTTAGACTAAAAACTTTTCTCCAATGGGAAACATAGCCAAAAATTGGCCTTTCAGACCATGGCCCCATCTCCAGGGATTCTAAGTCATGGCAGCAGTAGTATAGCGAGAGAATGGGAACCCAGGTGACGTATCTGGCTGGCATGGAAGTGTCAGTGCCTAACAGTGCCCTGAGCCTGCCAGGCCAGCCAGACCTTGTGAGGACAAAGCAAATGAAGCCCCCAGCACCCCGGGGAGGAGATGGAGGTAAAGGAACCCCGCAGGCTCCTCCCAGCCCTTCGGCACTGAGGCTGCCCAAGCCTCAGCTCCTGATCCAGACTCTGAGCTCTTCCCTAGGTCCCGCAGTCATGTCAAAGAGCCTGATAGCCAATACTTTTGTAATCACCTTGCCCGTTTCAGGTGTGGTAGGTGTGAGACCCAGGGAGGATTCAATTCACATGTTCTGCAGTAAGTCCGGAGGCCACACAGACACCATCTCTGCACCCAGGAGCTGCAAGCTGCGTGAGAAGACAGACCGAGGAGCCAACAATGGCAGTGCACTGTCCTCCTCTGACAGAAGTGGGTAGCGAGCTTAGTGACAGCCCAGACAGGCAGGAAGACGCCCTCCCTGGGGCCTGGGGCCAGGAATCAGGGGAACTGAAGACACGGGAAACATCTGAGCTAGACCTGGAAGGGTGGGTAGGACTTTGAGGAGAGAACAAGAAGGCAGAGACGTTCTTAGGCCCAGAGACTCCTATCAGCAAAGGCAAAGAGCAGAGCACAGTGGCTGAGCACAAACGCTCTGGAGCCCAAGCGCTAAGGCTGGACCCGGACGCTGCTCCTTACCGGCTGTGTGCCCCGGACATGTCCACCTCTCTGTGCCACAGTTTCCTCGTCTATAAACAAAACAATAGCAATAGTACTGACTTCACAGGACGGGAGCAGAGACTTCTCAGAAGAGTGTCTGGCGCAGAGTAACTGCCACGGAAGTATTAATATTGACTGTTGCTGTCGTCACCATCAATGGTAGCACCATCCTCTTTGGCCAGCGGCTCAGTGTGGACCCGGTGAAGCTGCAGGTCACACTCAGTACTGCAAAGACACACCAGAGCCAGACGCCGAGGGGTGGACTCTGAGGATTTTTGGATCTTTTTCTTGCCTGTGTGTGTTTTCACACAAGCAGAAGGCCAGAGAAGTGAAGAAAGGGAGGCTGACATATGTCCTTACCCTGGACCCATGGAAGGCTTCTCTGAGCATGAGCCCAGCTTCAAACCCTGCTCTGGACATTTTGCAGGCTTGGTCTGAATGCCAGAAACCCCTGAATCAACCCCAAACAGCAGGTCGTCTGAAGCTGGGCTTCAGTCTCAGAGCAGCAAAGCACTTCTGAAGATTCCACCAAATGAGGAGGATGCTGGGGTGAAAGTAGAAAACGATTCTTTTTGCTCATGTCTGTTTTTTTAATCTCTACTTTCCTACCTCTGAGACGAAACCTTAGGCCGATCTCAGAATATGGGCTGGTTGCTCCTTTATAATAAAGTTCTCTGGCCATTTTCAGATCCTCAAATGATCTCATTTGAGGGCCTGAACATGACGAGAGAATAAGCCCCCTTCCTTAGTTAGCATAACGTCAGAGGTGTCCCTTTCTTCCCCACGGGGTCATGGTGGAGGCACAGTGAGTGCATCCACAGCTCTTGCCAATAAATCACTCCATCTCTTACCCTCTAACATTCAAGTTTGACCCTTTATGTCTTGGAGATGAGGAGCAAGCTGAGATTCTCAAAATTGGTTTGGACACCCCTTCCCATCTGCAAGGTGGATCCAGCATGCCATTTGCCTCCCCTATAGATTAAGAGCTCCTGGGAGTAAGAATTTTGTCTGTCTCACTAATGTATTCTCAGATGCTCACAATGCATTTGGCATGTCATTGGGATGGTAGGCAGAATAATGGCCTGCAAAAAGTCCCCATGTCAGTGCCTGGAACCTGTGAATATGTTAGTTAGGTTACATGACAGAGAAGGGTCAATTTTGCTGGTGAAATTAAGGTTGCTGGTGAGCTGATCTTGAGAGGGCCAAGTTTTGCTGGATTTTCCTGGTGGGCCCAGCATAATCACCAGGGTCCTTGTAATTGGAAGAGGGAGCCAGAAGATCAGAGTCAGAGTCAGGTTGAAGATGCAACGCTCCTGGCTTTGTAGAGGGAACAAGACCATCAGCCTCCAGAAGCAGGAAGAAGCAAGAAAATGGATTCTGTCCTTGACCCTCCAGAAAGAAATTCTACCATGCTGACCCCTTGATTTTCAGCCCAATGGGACCCAGTTAGAGCTTCTGGTCTCCAAATACCCATTGACCCACGAATGGATTAACAAACTATGGCATATGTATACCATGGAGTACTACTTAGCCCTAAGAAAAGATGGAGACTTTACATCTTTTATATTTTACCTGGATGAAGTTGAAACATGTATCTCAAGAATGGAAAAAAAAAATCCAATGTGGTCAATACTAATATGAAACCAATATATAAACAATTACATGCCAACATGAATGATCAAACACAAGTATAGCCTAGCAAGGGGCTTGGGAGAGGCAAGAGACAGGGAAGGAGATGGTGATTGTTGGGAGGAGGGAGGGTGTTTGTTGGGAGGAAGGAGGGTGATTGGTGGGGTCTCGTCTAATGTGCACAACGTGAATGTGTTCAGCTTGTCCCCTGGGTGAAGGGCTCTACTAAAATTTGACTTTTACCTTGGAAGTGAGAACAATGTAACCTAAAAGTTTGCACCTTCCTATTAATTTAAAATAAAAATTAAAGGCTTGGAGCCCGTAGCACAGTGGTTACGGTATCAATCACATACACCAAGGCTGGCGGGGTCGAACCCAGCTCGGGTCAGCTATACAACAATGGCAACTGCAACAAAAAACAGCCAGTCGTTGTGGCAGGCATCTGTAGTCCCAGCTACTTGGGAGGCTGAGACAAGAGAATCGCTTAAGCCCAGGAGTTTGAGGTTGCTATGAGTGGTGACGCCACAGCACTCTACCAAGGGCAACATAGTGAGAATCTTGTCTCAAAAAAAAGAAAAAAATTTTAAAAAAGAACTTCTGGTCTCCAAAACTGTAGGATAATACATTTGTGTTGTTTTAAGTCTTTTAATTTGTGGTAATTTGTTACGGCAGCCACAGAAAACTAATAGAATCAGTGCTCAATACACGTTGGTTGAATCATGAACTTACACTGGATCAGAAGATTGCTTCATGCATGCGGAATCTGAGCAAAGGGAGGACAAAAATCCGGAGTGCTCTGTCCTCTGGGCTGCTGTGGGTGGGTCCAAGCCTCCCTGGATGCCCCCTCTGCCCACCTGTGGAGTGACAAGATGGGCAGGCCACCCCTGGAGGCATTTGCTAGAGGAGCCAACCGGTTCCTGATTTGCAAACTCTTCCCTTTCCAGTCTGCTTGCAGATCACTCCCTTCTGCAATTTTGTTGTTGTCTTTTAGAAACGATGGAAGTAATATATGCACTTGCTACATTTTTTCTTGCAATTCAGATGAGTGTTAAAACATGAAAACAACCCCAACCCCTCTTTTTGATCTTCAGAGCTAAACTACTGCTATTTCTGGGAATCCTTTTTACAATTTTTATACACATATTACAGCACACATTTACATAACTATCTGTGTACACACGCGACTTATTTTGACACGTAATAAATTACACTGTAGATATTGTTCTACAACTTGAATGTCTTCTCTTATTAGCACATTGAAGCACACTTTATTCTTTTTAATGGTTGCATGCTAGTCCATTGCTTGCCATAATTTATATAACCGCTACCACGGTGGCATTTAGCTAGCTCGGTGTATAATCTAACAGATTCTTTAATATTTAATCACATTCTCCCCAAACTACATACTCACAGGCATTTTATGACTTTCAAAGGCCCCAAGTACTCATTTTTGGAGGTTCTACCCCACATCACATCAAACATTATGTAAATACACCCACACCTCATGTCAGATATAAATTTTTGTTGTCAACATCGAAAGGACTTTTATGATTTTGCTTTTGAAATGATTGGGTTCCAAGCAACTATTTAACCTGCAAATAGCTTTTAAGGGCAATGACATTTTTATGACTATTAAATTTAACAATTAATGAATGTGACATAGTGCTGCACTTTGTGGATATTTAAGTAGACACTTATTAATTTTGATTTTGCAGCTTTCTTTTCGTGTTTTGAAATCAATAGCTCTCTTTCTCAGACCTCATATTTTCTGGAGGGCATCGGGTGGCTTGAAATCCCTGGAGGCTTCGATGAGAGTACCCAGGGGGTGAAATAGCTCTGCGCACACTGCCGCTTACTGGATACCTGGGTGGGAGAGTTGGGGTGTCCCCAGAGCTGGCTCACCAGGGTCCCCAAGGTGGGTGTTTCCCAGGGTGGCCTTAAGCAGCTGAGTAAGATGTGGGACCTGAATGGATTATAAAGGCAAGCCAGTTGTAGCTAAGGAAACACACAGCACTACCCAAGGCGGGCCTTTCATGAAGGAACAAGACAAGCCAGGACGTGGGTGTCCCCAAATTCCAAGACCATCTCTCAGAGGCTTAATTTTGTTTTTTGTTGTGGGGAGGGTCTCTTTTCTGTACTTCTTCTTCTTCTTTTTTTTTTTTAAACAGAGTCTCGTGTCGCTCTGTCACCCTGGCTAGAGTGCCGTGGCATCATCATAGCTCGCAGCCACTTCAAATTCCTGGGCTCAAGTGATCCTCCTGCCTCAGCCTCCTAAGTAGCTGGACTACAGGCACCTGCCATGATGCCCAGCTAATGTTTCTATAGAGATGGGGTCTTACTCTTGCTCAGGCTGGTTTCAAATTCCTGAACTCAAGTGATCATCCTGCCTCAGCCTCCCAAGTAGCTGGACTACAGGCACCTGCTACCACACCAAGCTAAATTTTCTTTTTAGTAGAGACAGGGTCTTATCCTTACGCAGGCTGGTCTCAAATGCCTGAACTCAAGTGATCCTTCTGACTCAGCCTCCCAGAGTGCTAGGATTGCAGATGTGAGCTGCCAGGCCTGGCCCCTTGTGTACGTCTTAAAGGAGGGCCAAATCTTCCAGGTCTGAGTATTTCTAAGCCCGCCTCTATGCTCTGACTGCTGTACAGCCAGGACAGCGATGGCTGCTTATGCTGGGCTGACTAATGGGCAAATGGGGAGTCTCCATCAGGTGGTAAATTTCCCCATCTGCATTGCTACATGTGAAAATGTCATACTGATCAGAGCAGCAAATGCTCAGGAGAGAAGGGCAACATAATGACAGAGATAATTTGGCATCTCATTTAATTTCCTCACACACAAAAAAAAATTAACGTTTTTGGAAAGATTGGCTTTCTCCATGGAAATTCCTCTCCAATGTAAGCGCTTGCTCAATGATGGCCCATTATAAATGCTTATGATCATGAGGATGAGATTTCTATAGCATCTGATGCTGTTATTACTTTGAATGAAATCATTGTGAGGACAATTTCAGGTCCCACAAGCAGCTCTTAGCGTTAAGAAGTCCCCATGGATCAGAACACAATTTCCATAGCTCAGTCACACAGACAGCCAAGAAGCTGGGGCAGAGCTACAGAGTGGGGGGCGAGGGAGGAGAGGAAGAGGGTGTGGGACCCTGTGTGACTGTGGAAACACAGCAGTGGGACCACACAAAAGCTCATAACTTTTGACTCTTGGGTTATCCCACCTGGGGGAGGAAGGAGCTCCCAGTTTTAGGTACACTCTGTATTTCCCTCGTTGAGTCCTAACAGACTGTTTGAAACAGAGTCTTGCTCTGTCATCTCTGGGGAATCTCCTGCCAGGGTGTACTTGAGTCCTAGATATTATTTTTCTTGGCAACCATCAACGTCCATCCTCTTTCTTCTCTCCACTCTAGGTCACCACGGGCTGACTTCTGCTGCTAACAATAGCAGACGTGTGAGCTCTTACAGCAACGCTGAGGACACCAGTACTGTAGCTGCTATTGGGGGAACTGTCAATTTTTTTTTTTTTTTTTGAGACAGAGTCTCACTATGTCACCCTCGGTAGAGTGCTATGGAGTCACAGCTCACAGCAACCTCAAACTCTTTGGGCTTAAGCGATTCTCTTGCCTCAGCCTCCCAAGTAGCTGGGACTACAGGCACCTACTACAACGCCCGGCTACTTTTATTGTTGCAGTTGTCATTGTTGTTTAGCTGGCCCAGGCCAGGCTCGAACCTGCCAGCCTGGGTGTATGCGGCTGGCACCCCACCCACTGAGCCATGGGCACTGCTGGAACTGTCAATTCTAGATCAAGGTTAATGCTGACCAGTATCAAGGGGTTCTACCCTGGTGCCTTCTCCCTCTGGGAGAGTAAGCTGTGGCCCCCCAATATCTGTTCTATTTTTTCATAGTAAAAAGAACTTCAACTTTTAGTTTGATGTTGTCATCCAGTGAAAAGATTTTATTTCTAAGCCTCCCTTATAGCTACAAGCAGCTGTGAACATGAGTTCTGACCAACAGAAATGAAGCAGAAATGCTGCGTGAAGCTTCAGGAACATCTCCTTAAATGACAAAAATACACCCTTTCACTTTTCTTTCCTTTCCTACTTTCTTCACCCAGAATGAAGCAGATGTGATGGCTGGAGCTTCAGCAGCCACTTTTAGACTATGAGATGGCCTTGAGGATGGAAGCCATGTGCTGAGGATGATAGAGTCTCACTCCATAATGACAACATGAAACCACCACACTGGCTCATCAAAGCCACTTCCTTTTTTTTGGAAGGCCCTGGCCAGGTTTGAACCTGCCATCCCTGGTGCATAGGGCCAGTGCTCTAACCATTGAGCTAAGGGCTCCCAGCCCCATTTTGGGTCTTTATGTTATATGTAGTCAAACCTCGTGCTAACAGATATACACTTGTTACTGTAGAATGACCCAGTTCCAAAGCTTCTGGAAATCAACACCACTCTCAGATTTCTGCTTGCCCTTCTTGGTGCATCCAACTTATACTATAAGAACATTCTGGCCTCCAAAAAGAGCCACACAGAGCAGAGTTTATCCAGATACCCTAACAGACCTCCAGTCTGAAGCTGGGATGCCCAACTGATATACAGACCTGCAGGCTTGAAAATATATGACTTCTGTTTTAAAGTTACTGCCTTTGGGGGTGTTTACATATGTAGTATCATTTGGGAAAAGCCTAGCCAATACAGGGCAAAGGCCCTCTTGTGCTTTACAACATCTCTCAATTTATTGGGTCAAAAGAAACCTTTCCAACTCAACCCAGTGTGAATTCAGACCTGTGAAAACGGGCAGGCTGGGATCCAGCCTTCCCTCTGGCATCCTCTAATTCAGCGGTTCTCAACCTATGGGTCGTGACCCCTTTGTAACAATGAAAACACATCACAGCATTAGGAAGGTTGAGAACCACTGCTCTAATTATTTTTTCTCTTAATTTTTTTATTAAATCATTACTGCATTTATGGGGTAAAATGTGTTGATTTTATATACAATTAGGAATGCTTACATCAAAGTGGTTAACATAGCCTTCACTTCACTTAATTACTGTGTTAAGACATTTATACTCCACTCTTAATAGATTTGACATGTACCCTTGCAATGGTACCCTGCACCATAGGTGAGGTCCTATCTATTACTCTCCCTCCACCAAACCAGCCCCCTCCCATCCCCTCCCCCTCCTCTTCCTTCCTTCATCCTGGACTATAGTTGTGTTTTATCTTTCACTTCTGCACAGCCAAGGGCACAGTAAGTAAAGCAAGCAGACAGAATGGAGAAGATATTTACATCCTCTAATTCTCACTTCTTCTCTTTCCTGAAAGGGAAAAGGGGCAGTGACCAACACCTGCCTGGAGGGGGGCTCGACTCCTCTAAATTGTCCTTATCTCCTTCTAAGACCCACCTCCCTCAGGTTCTCTTACCAGCACCTCATTCTTTTCAAACACCCTCCCAAATGTAGCCAGAGGGTTCTTGAGAACATCCTATCAGACAAGGTCAGTGCCACGCCTATGATCCGTCTCTACAAGTATTTAGTGAAATTTTCTGTTTCTTAATGTTCAAGGCCCTGAGTGGTCTAACTGCTGCCAGGTCCTGCCAACTCCAGGCACTCTTCTCCCCCACCGGCCTCTCCAACTCTAGAGCGCCCCTCAGAGCTTCCAGAAGGCATCATGCTGCTTCCTGTCCCCCACACAGTGCACGTGCCATCTCCTTGGCTTGGTGCCCTTCTCCTGTTCCCTGGGATGTAACTGTCTCAAGGTGACAGTGATATGATTGATGGAGAAGGAAACGAAAAGAAAAAGATACAGCTAACTACCGCAGGTGGCCTCAGTGCTGGGGGTACCTCAACTACTGCAGGTGGCCTCAGTGCTGGGGGTACCTCAACTACCGCAGGTGGCCTCAGTGCTGGGGGTACCTCAACTACCGCAGGTGGCCTCCGTGCTGGGGGTACCTCAACTACTGCAGATGGCCTCTGTGCTGGGGGTACCTCAACTACCGCAGGTGGCCTCAGTGCTGGGGGTACCTCAACTACCGCAGATGGCCTCTGTGCTGGGGGTACCTCAACTATATGGCCTCAGTTCTGGGGGTACGGCAGCAGGCCTGGGCCAAAGGGGTGTTGTTCTAATGTGGTTTATCTGCTGCCATAGTGACCTGAATTCCTAATGCATCCTTCAGAACCCAGCTCAAGCCTGGTTCGCCATGGCTCGCTGCCAAGGTCTGATTTAGAAGCCTGTTTCCTGGTGTCCTAAGGGACCTCGCATACTTTCCATGGCAGGTCCGTCCGGATGTAAGAGCCATTCTGGGAGCTCGAGGAGGGCAGGTAACCACACCTTCCCTGGAATACTGCAGGTGCTCAGTGCCTACTCAACGAGCACCTGGGCTGCTTGAGTTGCGTGTGGGAAAAGCAGCCGCACACCTGGTTGATACATGCCACACCTGCGGGTGACAGGTGCTCGACATGGACATAGACTGTGCCCTCTAAGCTGCCTCCCTGCCTCTGGACTTGTCTCCATGTAAGACCCTCAGTGTGGCCTACAAAGGAGGGTTGCCATATTTAACAAATAAAAAGACAGGGTACCCTGTTACACTTGAATTTCAAACCCACATCAAATAGTTCTTTTAGTATTAAGGATATTTTGTGTAATATTTGGGATATACTTACAGTAAATTGTTTATGTTGTGTGAAGTTCACACTTGAGTTTTCCCGCGAAGCCCTTTGCCTCTGCCCCGCCTGTCTCTGCAGCCTCCTTTCTGTCTAGGCCCCTGCTCTGACCTGTCAACCCCCTTCAGTCTTTCTCTGTTTTCTTCTGGACTTTCTATCATGAGGCTGCTATAAGGATCAAGTGAGTCAACACCTGAGAAGTGCTTAGAACAGTGTCTGGATCATGGCAGGAGACACTGAAGTCTCTCTGTTATTGTCCTTGCCCCCTCTGTTGGGCATGCCCATCTCGCCCTAACGGCCCCACCCGGCCAGGACTCTTACCCGTCCTAAAGTCAGGTGGCTCAGTGCCGGTCCTGGCAGAGGGAAGTGGAAGAGCAGAGTCTCCGTCTCATTCTGCCTTACCACCTGCACACCATGGTGTCTGGACGCTTCTACTTCTCTTCCTTGTATTCCAGAGCCCTCCTCTGAGATGCAGCAGCCGTAAGAACTGTTCGGACAGGCCTGGAGGGAGAATTAACAATGAGGGGACGCTGTAGGTGAGTTTTCTTCCTCCTCACCCCAACAGTCTAATCAGGGCCTCCTTCAGAGAAAATACAAAGTTTGGAAGCACGTGACCAATACCCAGGCAGTTTGCATAAGGCAATGTATTTTGGTTTCAGATCAGAATCAGGAACCCCTCCTCTTTAAAGATGAGAGGGGAAAAATTGTGAAGTGAGAGAGGCCACATCTGAAGATTTGAGAGAAAGAAAAAAGGGGCTGGAAGCAGTGGATCAATCATCAAGGTGAAAACTTAAAAGACGATTGATTTTTCCTCCTTGATGTCCACGTTTCAAGGGCCTTGTTGGGCTCTTCCTGGGAAATCAACTTTGAGGCTCATCTGCCACTGAAAGTCATTTTCTCTGAGCTCTGGTTTCAGTGGTTCCCCAGGATCTGAGCAGGGAGCAAACATCAGTGTCCCTGGAGACCAGCAGCCTGACCTTGGGGCCTTCCCTCGCTCCCTTATCCCATAGCCTGGAGGGGAGTGCCCAGAGCGCTAGGCCTAGAGTTGCTGCCTCTGAATCCAGCCCAGCTGCCCTGGTCTTGTGGCCTTGGTTG
Source organism: Otolemur garnettii (assembly GCF_000181295.1). NCBI lineage: Eukaryota > Metazoa > Chordata > Mammalia > Primates > Galagidae > Otolemur > Otolemur garnettii. The sequence continues at coordinate 2,096,180 of NW_003852599.1, read as the reverse complement.
AGTTTACTCTTTGCCAGGTAAGCGTCAGGTGGCACCAGTGCATGGTCTTGAAGGTCAGAGGTAAGTGGACAGGACAGGGACGGACCAGATGGTAGGAATAAGATGTGTCTCAGGTACACTCCAAATCAGAGCAGAAAGCCCGTATTTTCCTGGGTATATACCTGGAACAAGCAAGGAAAAGAGGGTGCAGCCAGGTCCAGAGTAAGGAAGGAGTAGAAAAGTAGAAAGGGCTGCAGTGCTTAATGGGAATTGGGGAAGGCCCATGGTGAAGAGCCTAGAATGCCCAAGGTCCAAGTGGGGAAATCTGGTTTAAAAGTCCAGGGTCTGGGTTAACTACTGTACCTCTAGCCCTGTCAGAATGGTATGAGGACTGCATGAAGGTCATGGATGGAAAGTCCTGTCGTGTAGGGCTTAGTAAACGGGCTGAGTCAGAAGAATGTGAATGAGGCAAAGGACAAAAGAATCCAAGTCCCACCATCACTCCGCTGCCTGCATCCCTCATGCCCTACCTACCCCTGTTCCTAGCCCTGGGGACCCTGTCTGTGGGCACCTCTGAGTTCTACCTCTGGGGACTGCCTCCAGCCTGGTGGTCTTTGAGTTCTCCCGGAGGGACTGGGCTACTTGGGGAGTGTGAGTTCGCCCAGCCTCCACCTCCTTAGCATCTCCACCTGAGTCTAGAAGGGTCCACACTGTTCTTTAGAACAAAACTAGCCTCCTCCATGACCCAACACCTGACCCACAAGCTCACACCCCTCTTCCTGCCTCACAGGGCAAGAGCCATGGAGGCTCCACCTCTCTTCCCCTCCCAATCCCACCTGCCCTTGACCTTCAGCCAGACCTTTCCACAGACCTCAGGTACAAAGGGTCAAGGTAGTCAGGGTCAGCCCCTCCCTTGTCTCTGGAGCACTAAGGTCATGATCCTCTGATTTAGTTTGTTCGTGTGTGCTTTTCTCTTTCTCATAGTCCTCTCTCTGCTGTGGGCGGCCACTCACCTGTTGCATGGGTATCCTTGAACTCGTAGGTATCTTTGGAGAATAAGGCTTGTTTCAGTGGGCAGAAGTGATACTGTTTTAAGACCCTGACACATTCCTGCTCTCTTCACTCACTGTCTTCACTTTTTCTCTTTTTATTGTTTGGGATTCATTGAGGGTACAAAGAATTGAGGGTACACTGATTGCATTTGTTAGGGACAGTCCTTCTTAAAGTTGTGTCCCGCCCCCAAGAGGTGTGCCATACACTGTGACCCCATCTCCCTCCCTCGTCTCCTTTCCCTGCTCCCTCATTTCCCCCCCATCTTGTATTAGATCATCTGCTGCCTTCATATCAGAATTGAGTACATTGGATTCTTCCTTCTCTATTCTCTTTTTTTTTTTTTT
>NW_003852599.1:2091034-2094734 GCF_000181295.1 Otolemur garnettii | reverse complement strand
GAGTAGTTGGGGCTACAGGCCCCTGCCACAACGCCCAGCTACTTTTAGAGACTAGGTCTCTTGCTCAGGCTGGTTTTGAACACATGAGCTCAGGCAGTCCTCCCGCCTCAGCCTCCCAGAGTGCCAGGATTACAGACGTGAGTACCACACCCAGCCCCTGATTCTCCATTCTTATGATGCTTTACTTAGAAGAATGCATTCCAACTCAATCCAGGTTAATACAAAAGATGCAAAATCTCCATCTTTTCAATGGCTGAATAGTATTCTGTGGTATACGTATACTACAGCTTGTTAATCCAGTCTTGGTTTGTTCACTTCTATCCATGCTGTGGTACATACACCTGGTTTCATTGTTCCTCTGTCTTGCCAGGTCACCCAGGTTACCACTGGCTCCTGCTCCCAGGTACCCTGTGGTCACGTGTACTCTTGCACGTGGCCCCCGTGGCCTGGTGTGAGGATGTCCTATGGTGCTGTGGGACACAGGGAGTGTTCTTCCCTATTTGCTCTGCAGAGGGGCAGCACCAGGATATGCCCCACCAGCCTGAGCCCCAGCACCACTCACCACCTCCCCAGCCTCATCGGAGGTTCCTGCCACCTCACATCCTCACTAATTCAAGGTGGCTTGTGAAAACCATCTACCCCAGCACTCTTGTTTTACGGACAGGGGTACCAGGGCCCCGAAAGGGGAGATTAGTGGTTCATGTTCATTCCTAAGCTTGGAACAGCCTGTGTCACTGCATAAACCAAGGCTTTCTCTGCTCTACCCCAAAGTCACACTCTCTTCCCATTTTTCAGAAGTGAAAAAGAGACTTCCAGAAGCACAGAGTCACCGACTTGGGGTTGCACGAAAAAAGCAGAAGCTGAGGGAAAAACTGTGGCTCTCTTGTGCCTGAAATTACCTTCCTCCCTGATGTGGAGCTCACCTGCAGAATAAACAAGAGCCGGATGCTAATGTGGCAGGAGCCTGGGGCTGTGCTGAGCCCTCTCCCAGTCACACAGAGCAGCCCAGCCCGGGCTCGGACAGCGCACCCACGGCGCTGACTGTGCCCACCCCTCTGCACTCGCCTGCGCCCACCCCACCTGTACTAGCCTCGAGGCCTGGATGGCTGAGTCGGGTCTTTTTCATCAGCCTGATCTCTCTGAGGCTTGGGCTAGGGATAGTGCATTTAGAGCAAAGTTTGTTTCCATGTAATTGCCGATTATTTCCAGGGATCAAAGTTGGTCTGGAAAACCCGAGGCTAAATTTAAGTCAGTTTAAGCTTTAAAAGTTGTTTGGGGACAATAGTAATATAAACAAGCAGTCTCTTGAATACATTTAAGATGAAGTCATTGCATTCTTTATGGGGTTTTCATCTCCAGTTCCCCTTCTGCCTCCAGCGCGTTACCCCCACCCTGAGGCAAGATTTAGAGGGAAGAGGATCAAGTAGAGAACACAGTGGCACCTTGGCTGCCTTCCCGGGTGCTGGTCAGCCCCTGGGGCAGCCCTAGAGGGGTCCCCACACGGAGGAGGGAGGAAAACTCTCCATGTGGACTTGGAGCCCCTGGGTGACCACAGTCCGGCATGCCTGGACTGTACCACTTTCCAGCTTAGGCAGCAGGAGCCAGGAAATTTGCTGCCTTTGGTGTCTATTTTTTATGCAAGAGCAGCCACGTCCTGCCTCCTCAGCCCCAACCACCTTCAGTTCCCCAAATCCACTTGTGAGTTACAGGCAATTTAATAGGAAGATCTAATCTCACCGGTTTCAAAGCCATCCAGCCGACTCGTCCTAACTCTGCTTTGTCTGCCTGTCCATGGCTTCCTCTTCCTCCTCCTTCCAAGCTTTGCCATGGCAAAGACCTGTCAGAGGAGCCAAGATGCCCCCAGCTGGGTCTCGGCTCTTTTCACTGGATTTCACGCTGTGGGAAGGCATCGTCTTCCGTGTTCCTGATGAACTGTGGAGGGAATGTAGTGGGTGAGAGCATGGCTTTTAGTGCAGGAAGCCTGAAGTTTTTAACTAACTGTATGAGTTTGGGCAAGTTACTTAACCTCTCTGTGCCGAGGTTCCCCAGCCAACAATATGGGAGGTCTAATACAGACCTGTCTCTTAGCAGCGCCTACCTCAGGGGCTGGTATGTGGGCCTTAACCGTGCTAATACTAATGGTGATGTGCTAAGAACAGTGCCTGGCTTACATTAAGTGCTCCATAAGTGTTTGCTATGATGAGTGATAAGGATGATTGATGATGGTGATGAGGAGGAGGAAAGGAAGGAGGATGAGCAGCTTTAAAGGAGAGAGCTGGGAACTGGCTGAATTATCAGCTCTATATCCACTTCTCCTCATCGTCCTTGGAGCTCAGAGATTCTACACCTGTGCAAAAAAGCCTCCAGGAAACTAGCAGTAAGTTGGCCAGAATGAGGTCATTTCCCTACTGAAGTGAGTGATGGACAGACCTCCTGGACATATTGGAGCGGGGAGCTCACAAGTAGACATCTGACACAAGACAGCTGGGGGTTTGCCTCCTTAGAAAGAGAATGAGCTTCCCTCCCATGCAAGGCCATGCAAGGTGTTCTAGACTCTTGCCACTCCAAGTGTGGTCCACGGATGAACACCATGAGCTCCTCCTGGAAGTTGCTTTGATATGCAGAACCTCAGGTCTGTCCCAGATCTACTCAGTCCGAATCTGCATTTTAACAAGGGCCCAGGTGATTTCCCTGCATATTAAAGTTTGAAAAGCACATGCTCTTCTAGTGTGAGTGCAGGATGAGGGTTCAGTGGGCCCCCTTTGCTGCCCCACTGGACTGTCCATGCCACGTAGGCAGGGGCTGTGTCTGTTTTATTCCCCATCACTTCTCTGCCTTTAGTGTTGTTCCTATCACAGAGTGGACACCTGTAAATATTTGTCAATGGATGTATGAACTAGGTAACTGCATAGGTGAGTGAGGGAGCGGATGACTGCTGGATCAGAAGCCCCATTGTCTGATTTGGGGTCCTTGGTGAATAACGATGGGATATCCCAGCTGGAGGCAAAAATGTGTGAACCAAACAACATCTCTGCACCACCTCACCTAATTTACTGCCAAGATTGAGCAAGACGGGTTTGAGAGACTTGAGGTTTGCAGTTTCATGCAGCTGGGCAGAGCTAGGTCACGCAGGAGCTGATCTGGTGTCTATCACATGCTCTGCTCTCAAACTCAAGTGGCCCTGGCAAAGAAGGGAATCAGGTCAGTCTGACATGACTTATTCTAAATTAGTGATTCTCAACCTGTGGGTCGCGACCCCTTTTTAACAATGAAAATGCATTGCAGCATTAGGAAGGTTGAGAACTGCTGTTCTAAATGAATGCATGCAACCTGACAGTGGGCCTCAAGTCCTGGCCTGGACACTCACCGTCTGGCCCCTACAGACACTGGATACCCCTTTCCAGGTTGAGACAATGGCTTATCGTACTTGCCCTCTCCAAGGCTTTGAAAATATGAATGACCTTTACCAGTTCTCAGACTTCCAGCCACTACCAGACTTGCACGATTCCTCAAAGGTTAACAGATGATGGTCTTTTAAATGATGGTTTTTAAGACACTTTGCAGGTGTTTTAAATACCCCAACATGCCATTCGTCTGGGCCAAAAGGCCAGGGACAAAAGTGGTAGCTCAGTGTTTGATTGGGGTGTGCTTCTCCTCCTCTTTTGGGTGTCTTTGACCCCTACCAATGTTCGTTCTAACC
>NW_003852599.1:2087064-2090729 GCF_000181295.1 Otolemur garnettii | reverse complement strand
TGGAACTCCTGTTTTGCAGGACAGCCACCTCCCCAGATTGCCCACACGCCTCGGGGAAGTGGACGCAGCCGGGTGGTGCATTCTGTGAGTCCAGACTAACGGTGGTTATTGCCATTCCCAACGCCAGGGACTGGAATCCATTCGGGCCAGCAAGCTGTGAGGAACAGCTGCGAGCTTACTTCTGGGAGAGATTTACTTAGTCTTCAGAGGAGCCCCAGAGACAAGTTAGTACTGTCTTTTTCTCAATATCAACAAGTCTAGATAAGATGCTTGGAAATGGCCATGGCTATTGGCAGAAACAGACAAAGCCAAGAATACTCTGGATGGAAGAGAGGAAACAGAAAAAGAGCCTGGATGCTCCAGGATATCTCTGAGCGTCTGAAATAATCAACCCTGGAGCGGCCCTGCCTCTGGACTGATTGTGGTATGAGATAATAAATCTTCTGATTCCCTAGGGTTGTTAAGTTGAGTTGGCTGCAGTCAAAAGCAAAAAAACAGAATGTGTGATTATACTCAGACAGCTCAGGCAGAGCTGGGTGCTACTGTGGTGACTGAACTAAAGAGGAGCCTCCCTTCAGCCTCCCGTAAACACACATGGAAGCTTCCCGGACACTCACATGGGCACATATACACACGCGTTAAAATCAGCCAAGAAATGCAAGCAATTATCTGAATATTCCTAGGAGAAATCCCAGTTATGTTTAAAGCCTGAAATACAAGGGCCCGGTTTTGTTCAGATCAGGGAAATGAAGCACCACCAGGTGGGATTAGGTGAGAACAAGCCAATTAAGTGGTGACACTCATTAGTATCTTGTCCTTGAGCACAGGGCCTAATTGGTGCAAGTTTGTCTGGGAGAGAACTTCTGAAACCACAATTCTGTTGCTAAAACTAAAACTCATAATGTTGATGCTAAATGGTTTTTCTCCTGTTCAGAGCCCATTATGTAATTCAGGAGATAGACCATGCCTGATGTATGATGTTCTTGTGAGGAAGATGAAGAAGGTGGGGCCAGGGCTGCTAGGGGTGCCCTGCCCAGACCGGCCTGCTGTGACCCCAGGGGTCACTCTCTCCTCCATCCCTCCTCTTCAGCCAAGCTGAAGCTGTAAATTGCACTTTGTCTCCGCTGGGTTTCCCCAAGAAACAGACTCTGAGTTGGAAATTTGCATACGGAAGGTTCCTTGTGCAGAGGTGGAGGTGTGGAGGAGGGAAGTGGTCTCAAGGACATCTGGAAGGGAATGAATGAGGGAAAACAGGATTGGGAAGAGAGCGAAGTTGAACTGGGACGCAGCCATTGTAACAGATCTCGGCAGATCCCACAGGGAGCTCTGGAGCTGGGTGGCTCTTCAGAGCTGACCTGAATCAAGGTAGAGGAGTCAGGCCTCTAACTCTACTCCCACACCAGTTATGGGCTGGGGGCTGTTCCCAGGGAGCACACATAATCCTGGGAAAGGCAGTGCCCCTTTGAGGGATGGAGGAAACTTCTCAGTGAGGGAATCTTGAGCTTTCAACAGCTTCCATCTCTGACCACAGGTGGAGGGCGGGGAGTGAATGTCCTGCTCCAGTGGGGTTGGACAGTGTCTGAGGGGCACATCATAATATATTCACACATCTGATGTAGAGATTGGAAAGTGCTGAGCAGAAATGTCTTTCTCCCTTCTACCCCAGCGCCCCCCGGGTGCACGCTGTAGGCACTGTGTAAATATTGTTGGACAAATAACACCCAAAGACACGCCCAGTCTTATCTTCAGCCTATTGCCCCATTCAGAGAAATCACTGCTAGCTCTCAAGCTGCCAGGTATTGTTTACATCACATAGACCTGCCTCAAATAAGGGGAGAAAAGGTGACATGGGGCTGGGAGAGTTTGTTAATATTTGGGGACAAAATTAACGTTACAGCCATTACAGCTTTACTGCATAACAGACAACAAAATAGATTCCAGGTGAGCAACAAGATAAATATAAAAGAATTGAAACCATAAAAGAATGAAAGGGGCATTCTAGGGGGAAGTTGTTATAAACTTGGGGTGGCGAAGTCTTTCTAAACGTAACTGCACTTTCGAGCCTTTCTAAGCAAAAACAATAAAGGAAAAGATTGATGGACTTGATTACTTAAAATCTTCCCTGGATTAAAAAAAAAAAAGAAAACACCATAAGCAAAATTAAAAGGCAAATGAGACACTGGGGAAAATATTATGAGCATATATTACAGACAAAAGGTTGATGTATAGGAAGAGTTCTCAGAGGTCAAAAAGGAAAACTTAAGCATCTCTATAAAAAGGGCCAATTGGACATCAATAGACAATTTGCCAGAGAAAAATTGCAAAGAGACGATAAACATATGAGAAAGAAATTTAGTCTCACTGGCAATGAGAGATATGCAAATTAAACCGACAATGGGAGTAGGGAATTGGGCCTTTTTGCACACTGCTGGAAAGAGAGTAATTTGGGGCACCATTTTTAGAGGTCAATTTGGCAATATTTACCAAAAGTCTTAAAAATGTGTATCTGTACCCTTGACTCAGCAATCTTCTAGGAATTTCTCTTAATGAGCAAGGCAAATAAATATGCACCAATTATATGTAAGTATATTCAAGGAAGGATTCTTTATGTTAATGAAAATTGAAAATAATCTGTATATGCAACCATAGGTGCTTGGTTAAACAAATTGTGCAATATCTGTAATATAGGAATCATGTACTATGGAATCATTATAATTAAGTTACAGAATATTTACTGATATGGGAGAATGCTTGTAACATATTGTGAAAAACAATCACATAAAGTGAAAAAAGCAGGCTACAAAACAATACAGACAACAGTATGAAATTGTGTGTGTGCCTACACCTAGAAACATGTATTTTCCAAATATTAACTTTATTTTTCACTTGGCAGTGGGTTAATGATTTTTATTTCCTTTGTGTCTTTCTATAGGCTGGTTCCAATTTTCTGAATTAACCAAGAATTACTTTTGTATTTAGAAAATAAAATGCCATGAACAAAACAATTAGATCTGGTAGAATTAGCAAAAATGATGGTTAGTCTATTATCAGTATTAGGGCTGGTCCCACAACTCCAAGGGGAGTCGGCCTTGGATCTGTCTCACTCTGAATCTGAGGACTCATAGCCAGAAAGAAGCTCACATGAGCACCACAGAACGCTCCCAGTGTGAAGTGCTTGTGAGTAGGAGGCCATCTGTTGTTTGAGGACAGGGATGAGTCCTGGGTGTCTCAGAGATCAGCACAGAACAGACAGTGAACTGAGTACAGGTGTGAACGAGTAGCATAATTAGCAAACCTGCCTTCTGCCCTCTCCCCTTTCATGTCAAGTTCACTGCCCATAAAGAGGACAGCCCACTCTTCGCCCTGCAGGAGGCTGCACATCCCCTTATCATCAAGACAACCTGATTCTGGGAACAGGTTCTGGTTCTACGGAGACCACCTTCCATCTGGGTTTTCCACCATTGCCTGTCCCTCCCTCTGGCCAAATTTTCTCTCCAGTAACTTTCTGATAATCTCAAGGTAGAGACAGTTGGCTGCCCCATGTGAAGATGTTTTGTGATGACCTTGGACCTCAGAGATAGCTGCATGAAACTCCCAAGAGCCCCAGGCATAGATGATGTTGATTTAGCTTAGTTGCTGAAATAGAGGGTGACACTGTAGTTAAG
>NW_003852599.1:2081378-2086693 GCF_000181295.1 Otolemur garnettii | reverse complement strand
TCTCAGTCAGTTGTAAGTTAAAGAAAGCCCAAACCAAACTGGCTCGAGGGAAAAGAAATCTATGGATGTTATAATCCTTAAGATCCAGGAAGTAGAATTGGTAGCTTCAGGTGTGGCATGAAGCAGAGGCCCACACGGATTCCCCTGGATTACCTTGTTTCTCCCTCCATCTCTGTGCTTTTATCCTCTAGATTGGCTCCATTCTCACATAAACATTTTCCTTGTGGTAACAATATGGTTGCAGCAGCTCCAGCAATCACACCTTTGTGCCTCAAGCCCAGCCAAGAAAACATCCCAAATTCCCCAGTAAAAGACTCATTGTATAGCAGGTTATGATTGGACCATGTGCTCCTCCTTGATCCAATCACTGAGGCTGGGTGAAAGCAGAACTTTCTGATTGGCTTAAGCTTCAACTAGGAAAGCAAATGGTTGTCCAGAGAGAAGCCAGCAGAAGAAGGGTGAGGATGCTGTGTGGCACGAGAAACCGATGCCTACCTGTAGCAGACCATGACCTCTTCAGTGTTGGCTACTACCCCCGGCACAAAAGCAGAATTGACACATGCTGATCCCGTCCCAACTATTTTTTTAATTAAATCATCAACGCATAGATCACGTATACATGAATGCATGTGTGGGGTACAATTTGCTGATTTCATATAGAATTAAGACCGTTTACATCACACTGGTTAATATAAACCTCATCTCGTTTACTTATGCCAACATGTCACAGAAGCTCTCTGGGCTATCACAGTGCCCAGCTGGAGCTCTGTGTCTATGTGGCTCACCCTCAGCCCCTCTGTTTCCTCTGCCACCTCCCTGCCAGTCCACGGCTGTCATGCTTCAGCTACAGGCAGCTGTCAGCAGGCCACCCCTCCCCTCCTCATTCCAGAGCACTGGGCCGGAAATGTGTGAAATTGATGCACGCTTAGAAAACTGGGATTTGGGTTTTTCTCTCTTCTTCCCAGTATGCTTTTTGCTCAACCAGCCAGAACTGGTGGCAACTGATGCTCCTGCCTAAGCCCTAAATCCAAGCTATAATAATTATTACACTAGCAATGGTAATAGTACTGTTACCACAATGCCCATTTTGAGGATCTGCAATGTACCCAGCCCTGTAAGCATATATGGTCATGTGCTTGTACAATAACTTTGCACAGCAGAGTACCTGGGACCACCACAAGCTTCGCTTACCTGTAGGAATGAATGGGACCACATCACTAATAACTTCTCAGAGTTCACAGATCCTTTGTCCCCAAATGCTGGAACATAATCTTCAACCACTCATAAATATTTCTGTGGGTTTCTAGGGGTCATGTCATCTGGTTAGTTGGTAGTTGGTTTTCCTCACCTGTCCCCATGGCTCTGCCAAGCTCCAGGGTTTCTACTGTTGTTCACCAGCACCCAGGTCCCTCCAACTGAGCCACCAGCCACTTCATTCTCTGCCACTGCCCTGAAGCCTCTGCTCTGCCAGTCTTCATGGTGGAGAATGTGGGGAAGATGTCTCTCCCTACCCCTCCACTCTATGCGATGGACTGTCCGTAGGGCCCTGACACAGTGCTCTTTATGTCCCGATTGCTAAATGGCTCCATCTGCACCTATGAGCCCTCCGCCCCCATCACACTGGACATTGGTGTGAGATCCCTGGGACTGGGCTAGGAGACAAATACAAGTGACAAAAACAATGCTGTACTCAAGAATCACAGCCTCTGCCCTCCCTTTCCCTTTTCTCCCTCTCCATCTCTCCACTCCTCAAATGCAGCCCTAGATTGTTTTACTGGGTAAAGTCCTTTTGTTGGAGTCCCCTTTCCTCAGGAGAGTTCTCCTCACTGGTCAAGAGTAGGTGTTCAATGCATATATATATTGAATGGTCAGATGATGGAGGGATGGATAGATGGATGGATGGACAGGACAGATGGATATGTGGATAGAATGCCCCATCAGTTCTTACGCCAACCTACTGTGTGATGATTCCACTCTGGATGTGTCTGCATTTCACTTAGACTCAAGCTGGAATCCTTGTTAGACTTGATATGATTCTCTTCTACATTACAGACTAAAAATCTGAGGCCCAGAGAAGTTAAGTCACTTGCTTGGAGTCACACAGCTAAAATGTGGCAGAGCTGGGATTCAAACCCAGATCTAAGTGCTGCTCAAATCCTTTCCTCTTTCCTTCCCACTCCCTCCACCACAAGATATTGGAAGCTTGGCTAGTGAGGTGCAAGATCTATGTCACTGGGGCCCTGTAGGGCAGGACATCCCAGATGATATTGGCACTTCCCACTCCTTCAACACACCCCTGGATAGAGCAAATCCAGGCTGGAGACCCCCATGGGGACCCATCCCAGCAGCTGGTAGGCTGTCTGTTGTGGCAGAGGAGCAGGGCCAAGACCGACTTTCCCTTGCACAGCTGCCCCTGACAGGCCAACTCTGTCCTGTGCCTCCCCCAGCTCCCCTGCCTGCCGCATGCTTTTCCAGATCTCTGGCTCAGAGGAGCAACAGCATCTCTAGTGCTTCTGGAGAAGGAGGGAAGACACTTTGGGGTCAGATCTTGGCTGCCAACTCCCTTCTCAGAGAGCCAAAATTAAGCCCTCCCACTGAAGTCTCAGCCCTGGCCATGTCTAGGACTCTCAGGACACCAGCTTGGCAATGGTCAAGGACCTTGCCTCTCTAGTGAAAGCGGGGTTCTTGCTTGCCCTGCCAGCTGGAGGAAGCCCCCAAATCCCAAGCCATGGCCTCCCTGTCCTGTTGTGTGCTGCATCCCCCCCAGTGGGCTCCTGGCCCAGCCCTGGTTTTCCTATAGGCCTCCTAAGTCCTGAATCACTACGGCTTTGCTGGCTGGGGCCTCATAACCCCACCACCACCATCCCCCAAGATCCCTGCCTGTCTCTCTTCAGTCTGGCTCTGAGTTCTTGTGCATTCAGCCACTGTATGGGTCTCTCAGACCCTGATAGCACATTATCAGCCTGAGATAACCAGGGATGCCTCTGAGATAACCAGGGATGCCAGCTTCTTGCTCCTGGGGTCAACCTCAGCCTGGATCAGACAAATTTTGCCAAGTCCCCTGAGTCCAACAGAGTCTCTGCCCTGAATCACTGCCTGGGAGAGTCACCATCTGGGCTCAGAGTGAACAGACCTGGAGGTAGAAGACTGATGTTAAGTGGGAGAGTTGGGATAGGTCCTGTTACAGCGGGGTAGGTGGGGCCTCTATAACCCTACAGATCCCATTCTATAGACAGGAGTCAGACAAGGCACAGGAATAAATGCCAGGCTAGAGTCTGGACTCTGCCCTGCAGGAATTACTAAACAAGCATTACAGATTGGTTTCATGAGACTGTATGCATGTTTATATTTTATTGGAGGTGTTTCCATGGCTTTTATTCATAAGGACACTTAGTCAGAACTTACTGTGTGCCAGACCTGTTCTAAGCACTAATTCATTTACACATATTAACTCATCTGCTTCCTCCCACACCTTATGAGGAGGGTACCACTGCTATCCTCATTTTATTTTTGAAGGAACCAGGGTACAAGGAGACTGAGTAACACATCTAACAGCGCACAGCCAGCAAGGAGTGGAACTGGTGATTTTGCCCAGATCTTCCTGACTCCCAAATCCATGTTTCCCACCTCTGCATTTGATTATTAAAATCTCAAAGACATGCATGACCCAAGGAAGGCTGAAACCTTACACAGGGAGATAGTAGAGAACTTTGCCAGCTCACATGCTGAGCATCAAGAATTGCAGAAACCAGCCTCAGCCTCTGGGCCTGTGGCCCCAGCAGCATTCTGCCCCTGCAGGTTTCTGCCAGAGCCAGGTGGAGCAGGACTCACAGTCTCCATCTTACAGACAAGTAAAGGTACAGCTCTGTAAGCTGCCCATAATCACTCACGAGTGCACAGTGGTCCTGAGGTCCAAACCCAGGCCCGTGGGACTCCAAAACTGGCCTAGTGTGAGAGATCAGACGTGCCCACCATGGGCAGGGGCGGCCGTGTGAGAAGAAGGCACGCTGCAGGCTTCTTTCCATCCATCCTGCCTTGTCTTCTTCCCTCCCCCCTGCTCCCCCTGCAGCCCCTCCCGATGCACCACACCTATCCCTCTTCACTTGCCAGGGATTAAGTTAGGAAAACAAAAATGAAATGAACACCGCTCTGCCAGCACATCCCCGGAGACGCCGACTTACACGGGTCTGACGCCGTTGATGATGTCCTATCGATTTCCCCTCTAATTGCTGCAGCTGGATCTATATTCATTTTCTGTCTCAAACTTCTCTTTTGTTGGTTCAATCAACTAAATGAAGGGCCCATTTCTCTCTGCTCCTGTCCTGAAAAGCCAAAGAAGTTTCAAATGAAGAGCTCTCTTCAGAAGTCAGTGATGTCAGCAGGCTGGGGACAAAGAGGGCCAGAATTTGATTATCTCTTCTGAAGACTTGTCTAAGAACAAGGCTGGAAAAGAAAGTCCCGGGAGACAGACTCAGTTGGCAAGAAGCGGAAATATTCCACCTTGCATTCGCAGATTAGGAGTTCATTCATTCAACACCTTTCTTGAACATCTCCCATGGATGAATCCCTAAGGTAGGATCTAGAAATATTTATGGGACCCACGTGGACACAGACCCTTCTGTCCTGGAGTGAAATGTGACTTAGGTGGACAGCTCTCAATTAGATAATCTTATAGACATGATTTGTGCCATGGAAATGTCTACATCAATCTCAGGGACCACAGGAAGGAATCTCAGGTTGGAAATCAGACTTGGTTCAAGCAAGACTCACCTTTTCTTTTATTAGATCACAAGCTTCCTTTTTGGTTTCACTCAACTGAAGATATAAAAAGAAGGGAGGAAAGTACTGAGGGAAACCTCCCATCTGGACAGGACTTGGTGCTTACCACATAGAAGACAGAACCAGGCACCTGGAACTCTGACTCGGGGCAGACAGGGGTGGAATAAGAGAACAATCTGAGTGGAGAGTGGGGAGGCCGGGTGGAATCTTACAAGGGGCAATGTGGGAAGACTTCTATGAAGAGGCATAATTTAAGCAGAGCCTTTAAGATGTAGTAGATTTTGACAGCCCTGGTGCATCTTCTGGGTGCCCGGCCCTTCAATAATGGCTGTGGGGGATGAAGCAAGAGGCAGGCTCGCTGTCTGAAAGGACATCCGAGTCCACTGAGCATCAGTGTCAGCCACACGCTACAGAGGGGCACTGTTTGAGCAGGGAGTGGGAGTGCATGCAAAATCAACCCTCTTCCACTGCCATCTGTCTCTAGCTTTGGCCCTTTGGATAAACTTGGCACCCACGTTTGGTATTCACCCCTGAAT
>NW_003852599.1:2055307-2081335 GCF_000181295.1 Otolemur garnettii | reverse complement strand
TCTTAGAGACTGACTACACTTTATCTTTCCAGGTCAGCCCATTGCCAGTTACTAACCTGCACCTGACCCATTCCTCCCAGTTCTTTACTCATCAGGCCAGGCGAGTGTACAAGGTGAACAGGGGCATTCGTCAAGATATTCCTAGGCTCTGCTGCAAAACCAAAAACCACCCCCCCAAACTATCAGTGGTTTGACACAAGAACATTTGCTTCTTACCCATGCAAAGTCTACAGCAAGTTCAGCTGTGCTACAGGACAGTTCCCTTCTAATCTGTGCCTTAGGAACCTGGTGAGCTTCCATCTGTGACTCTGATCTTAATACATGGTCTGCATGACCGGGAAGAGATTGGACGGTCATTCAAGAGCTTTTCACTGCAGTTTCCCTGCAAACTGACATATTATTTCTGCTCACAATCTTGACCAAAATTAGTCACAGAGCACCATGTAACTTCAAAGCTTCCCAGGAAGAAGAGGAGAACCAGATATTTATAAGTTCTGGTCATGTCTATCACAGTTCATCCATCCTCTGAACAGAATGGCTATTTAGAGACATTCTTATCTGGGGCCCCAAACTTTCAACCCACCACAGCCCAAGTTCTAGTTTCTCATCTCTATTCCTATGATTAATTCACAGCCCATGTCTCTGCCTCCACTAGATGCACTTCTCAGCTAGTAACTTCAAGCTGTGATTCAAGCTTATGACTATCTTCAAAAGGAAAACTCATACCTTTCCCTCTATATTAAACCACCGTATCCTCAAAGAATTTCTGCTCTTGCTGGGACAACAATATTGACATGTATAATAAAGGTAGAATGGCTCAAGTACAGTGGTTAAGAGCTCAGTTTTTCAGTGTGGCACACATAAGTTCAGCTTTCAACTCTGACATTGATTATTTGGGTGACCGTGGTCAAATGACCTAACCTTCTATTTGCACATCCGGAAAATGGGAATTGAGAAATAACTCAGGGTGGCTGTGATACCCCATGAGCTAATGTGTTTATTAAGGGATAAACAGAAACTGTTATTAGCATTACTATGTATTTCTAGAAGTTGATACCCAGTCAAGGATTTGAAAGTGTGTTTCACTATCTCAATGCAAATGGCGCTAGGGGAAGAGGGAGGGAGAAGCAGAAGAAACACTAGGGGTCTGAGTTCTCTGCAGGTCCAGATGAGTTGCTGGGCAATTAAGCTGCTACGAAAGCCAGGATGGGAAGGATATTTCAAGGAGACACCTCAAGAGTAACGGGATGTGGAGGTATGGATCGATACATCTCTGCATATAAGGAAGAGGTTAGGGGTATGGAGATATAACCTCCTTTCTATATTCTGCAACCTTGAACTTGAGATGGCTCCAACACTGCTTGAATTAGATATACACTATTCTTATAAGATGCATAACACAGTCCCAGGACTATAGATGATGTGTGGTAAATAATAATTATCATTATGATCATGAGTCTCCTTCAAAAAATTATCACATTGATGTGAGAGACCATACACAACAGTTACCTTTACAGTTCACATCCTCAGCATGTCAGGGAATCCTCTTTAGGAACAAAACCACCCTTGAATAGGTGGCTTTGAAACTAGGAATGCGTTGCTCTAGACCTTGAGGAGTTTATGGTCCAGCAAGAGCGTGGGATGTGATAGCAATGACAATGATTGAGTCCCTTGTCCTACACTGTGCCTTTCACTAACATCATCTCCAAAGCTCACAGGAGTTGAACAAGATATGTCTTACTCTTCCCAACTGCAGATGAAAAGAATGAAATCTCAATTTCTTTAACTTCAAAATGGGTACGACATAGAGTTTGACCGACTTGCTGTGAAGATTAGGAACCCCCCTATAGAGGGTATGGGATAACTCCAGGCACAAAGATGCTGTAGAAGAGGGTAGCCACGTGGTACCTACATATCTGTTTAGTTGCTGCCTATACTAGGAAGTCATGCGGGGGTGGGTGGGGTGACACAGGAGTCTGACAGCTGAAGTTTGGAATGGGGAGGGTTGTGTTGAGTGAACTCACAGGCACTGGCAGAGGATGGAGAATTGAGGATGGGGATGAGAGAGGGTATGAGGGAGAGGAAGGAGGTACTACGTATGCCAGCTTCTCCCCAGGGCTGCCACCTGAGGCTGTTGCAAGACTAGGGGTGGGTATGAGCAAAGGACAGCCTCTTCTCTGTTCCACACCTCCACCACTCTTGATCAAGTCCAAGTTGACCTGAAGTTCAGATCCAGTCTCTATCCTGAGACCTAAAGACTGCCTGCAACTTTGGCTTTTTGTGTTTCCCTTAAATATCTTTTGTAATCAGTCAAATCCACAAGTCAATGCACCAGATAAGCCTTGGGTGAGGTGACTCCAAGTCTTCCCACAATGTACCACTCTCTCCCTCTGTATTGTTCATGGATGCAGGGCTAAGATCCTGCCCATAGTTCCTATGCACAGTCCTGCCCAGTGACCCAGCACCCTGGGGGATGGCCCTGGTACCATTAGCTTCTTTGTACAGTCCTGTTATATGTGATACATCTCCATTCTCTTTGCTTGTGAATATTTGACTTAAGGTAATACATTTGTGGAGCCACAAAGCAGACTTTTGAAGAAATGCTGGGCTACATATGTACACGCTCCTCAGGCTTAGCTGGAGGTAGCCTCCAAAAGGATGGGTGGACCTTTTGGAAACTCCCTCTGTCCAATAGACTCTCTTACCTGTTAAAAGTCTAAAATTCCAACCACTGAAGATATTTTAATTCAGATTAAGGATCCTGTAAAATGAAAATCTTTCCAAGAAGGGCACAATATCAGAGTTTAGGCAAAGTCCTAACAGGGGTAGCTTCTTGATGACGTTGCCCGTGGCAAAGCCAACAGTCAGAACTCTGGAAGGTGGATATCCCAAAACCAGAACCATGGAGACTTAGTGCCTTGCAACAATCTCAGAAAGATTTCTAAATCTATTCCATTTCTCCAGGGACCATTGCCTTAAAGCCCTCAGCCTCTCGGGAGAAAAGTTCTCTAGCAGACCTTCATTACACAATGAAGACTTCATCTCTGAGCAATGGTAAAGATCTTTTCTCTGGACCCCGTTGGAGCTTGACTTAGAGTTTGTGCTCAATCAATCAGAGAGATTGGAACCTAAGGATGCAGACCCCCTTGCTGGACTTATCTTGATGATGGTGATGATGATGGTGGTGGTGGTGGTGGCAGTGATGATAGTTATGAAGATACCTAACTTCTTGTATAACAGGTATTTATTATAGGCTAGGTATACTTTTATGCACTTCATGTGTATTCATTCACTGACTACCCAGAATAAGGCTAGGAGGTAGATACTGTGATTATCCTCATTTTACAAGTGAGGAAACAAAGCATAGAGAGGTAGGGCTTCCCCACGCCACTGTATCACACAGGTCCTAGGGTGCCTGCCATGCTTGCTGTAGTCCATGTGAATGGCGCCCCCTAGAGTCGTGTAGAGCACAAATCATGCCGCTTACCCAAGGTCTCAAAGCTACGTAAGAGATGGGCTGAGAACCCAGGTAATGGAGTTCCAGAGTCCCTGTTCTTAACCATTGCATTTGGTAGTAATGGTATCTTCTTTATCAGGGATTTCCTTTCATGAAAGTGCGCTGCAGACTTGATGGCCACGTGGTATTTTAAGATTTATTTTTAATTTTTATTTGTTACGATAAAGACAAGACCTGCTTTCCACAGCAAACTCAACATTACAAATGCAAGCAGTGCAAGGTCAAAGTCTCTCCCCCACCACCATCTATCTTCATGTTTTCCTTGTGAGTGTCTCTTCCACCTCCTTTTCCACCGGTCCCCTACAGACAAATATGGAAAGGGAGGAGACAATGTTAGATTGACTTGATTGCCATTCCCAGAAGGAAGAGGGTTGGATCCAGGAAGAGAGGGCAATAAAGCTTGAATTTCATGACCCCTTTTGGCATTTGGGGCCAACTTCCTGCTCAGATATCTCCTATGTGAAAGGATGAGATGGGGCGTCTGCCACATATGCAACTTTGAGATACACATTTAAAAGAGCTTTATAAATGACAGCAACACATTCTTCCAGGCTCTGAAATAGAGCCTTTGAATCTTACTACCACCTAGTAGACTCCTGCCAGGAGGACAAGTCATGCATCAGTACACGGTATCAAGAACTAGATAGATAGTTCTGTTCTCATTTTATGGACTCTGAATATTGTGTGGTGCTTCCTTGCCCAAAGCCATAGCAGCAACTGCAGGGACATTGCTAACCAAGGGTCATTCAGCCTAGGATAATCTCTCTTTTTTTTTTTATTATTAATTGGTTCAGGTTCATTGAGGTTACAAAGAATTAGATTACACTGTTTGCATTTGTTAGGTAAAGTACCTTTTATAGTTCTGTTCCTCTCCAAGAGGTGTGCCCTACACTGTGACCCCGTTCCCCCTCCCTTCTCCCCTCTCCCTGCTCCCTCATTCTGCCACCTCCTACCTTGAATTGATTTGAGTTTTTCTCTTATGTGGTATGTATCAGATCAACTATTGGCTTCATATTAGAATTGAGTACATTGGATTCTTGCTTCTCCATTCTTGTGATGCTTTACTAAGAAGAATGTGTTCCAATTCCATCCAGGTTAATACAAAAGATGTAAAGTCTCCATCTTTTTTAATGACTGAATAGTATTCTATGGTATACATATACCACAGCTTGTTAATCCATTCCTGGGTTGGTGGGCGTTTAGGTTGTTTCCACGTTTTGGCGATTGTAAATTGAGCTGCGATAAACAGTCTAGTGCAAATGTCCATATGATAAAATGATTTTTTTTCCTTCTGGATGGATGCCTAGTAATGGGATTGCAGGATCAAATGGGAGGTCTAAAGAACATCAATCCTCTTGATGTTATAAACATTTGCATGTTTTTCTTTTATCCTTTGTCAAAGTGAGATCATACTATACTAGACTACAGTCAATTTTTCTGCTCCCTTCATGACATGCACATATCCCACGTCAGTACAAAAATCCACCATTCTCCTAATAGGGATGTGGTGATCCATTGTGCAACTACACCACAATTTTGTTTTTGTTATTTAGATTATTTCCTATATATATATATATTTATTTTTATTTTTATTTATTTTTTTACTGTCACAAGCAACACCATCTCATGAATGTTCTTCCACGCATCCTTTCGCTTCACACTAGTATTTTTATATGGAGGGGAACTGCTGTGTCAAGGATATGCGATCAGTCGGTTTTAATGATGTAGCCAGATAGGGTGAGAAACAAAGGAGAAGGGTTTTAATAGGAGGGTAGAGGCCTAATGGCTCGAGAGTGGCCATGAGGAGGAGGAGAATGCTGACCGGAGATTTTGCACCTTGGCAGAATGAACAGCCTCGACTTGAGAAGACACAGAGGCAGCAGAGTCCTCTGGGGAGATTTCATTCTCAGTCAAGGCAGGAGGCGGAAGGAGTGCTCTGGGAAGAGTCCAGGCATGCAGGCAAGCCTGTTTGCTACAAGAGGGGAAGGACCTGGAAGGACGGGAGCTAGGAGACTGGGTCAGGGCTGAGGGAGCAGAGAGCCAGGAGGAGATGAGAGCTGGAGTGAGGAGGGTCTTTCATATATATGTTAAGGGAGCAGATAGATGACAGGGGGTGAGGCTGGAGCGTTCTGGCTACCAGGCGCAACTGGCTCTCAGGTGATAGTCCTTGAATAGCACCCAAGGCTTAATGACACTTCCAAAATGCTGTCTTGGCACAGGATTTGTCTTAGGTCTGATTCCCCAGAAACAGAGCCTGAGGGATTTGGATGCACGTGAGTTTTAAGGGAATTCTCATCAAGAAAACGTGTAAGGGACCAAACGAAGCAGGAAATGGAAGGGGAAAGAGCCAGGCAGCAGGCAAGGCTGGGGGTTCTGTCAGCTTAGCCTCACCCAACCCAAGGGGTGCTCTGGGGTGTAGATCACACTGCAGAGCAGCCTTGCAGTGAGACAAAGGGCCCAGGTGCCCGTCCATTCCTGTGGGCCCCCCACTGAGTATAACCTCCTTGGCTTCAGGCAGAGGGTTCCTGTAGGCCCAGGGCAAATCTTTGTCAGAAGTCATCAGCCACAGTGTTTGCAGCCGCTCACGGAGAGGTGCATGATCAGGGAAAGGGAACGGGGAAGGGCCCAAACTGCATTGACAACACGGTTCAAAGAGATCCTCGGAGCAATCGAATTAGGATGCCTTCAGAGACATGCACGCCAGAAATAGGACAGGGGGCAGAAGTCACTGGTTCCCGGAACTTCATACCCAAGCAGAACAGCAAGCATGCCAGTGGGTGGGAGGGTTCAGACTTCTTCAGGTGAACAGCTTGCCTAGTCTTGACTTAGGCACGCTTTAGAGCAGCGATTCTTTAGCCCGTGTGCTCTGAGAGGATCTTAGGTGTGCCACAAAAATCTCTAAAGAATCATTAATAAAATTCTTTTCAAAAGAAGCTCAAAGCACAGTAAGTATATTCCTCTTTTTTTTTTTTTGATCAACATAATTTAAGTGTGTCATAGAAGTTTAACTATAGGTTCAAGTGTGCTGTGAGATTTTAAAAAAAAAGTTGAAAAACACTACTATAGAGAAAGAATTGATTTGTGGAGGAGTGGCTGATCTGAGAACCAAGACATCAGGCTCGGCCAATGTGGAATATCAGGAATCAGCCATTACTCAGAGCCTGTGGAAGGGGCTCCAAAGTCTTTGCAGAGCCTGGAAAATTTGTAGGGGATCTGCAGACAAGGCCAGGGCTGTGCACCCCTTCCTTTTGCCTCTCTCTACATTTTACCGCCTTAGAGTATCTCCATGTCTGCTGATGCCCTGGCAGAGGTGCAATGGCCTGTGCTTCACACACCCACTGTGGGTGCAGCCCCTCACTAGCCATAGCTCCCCAGCTGCGGTCCACACTCTCAAAGCTTCCTGGGTGTGAGGGTGGGAAGACTTTGTATGTTGTCCACTCAATATCTATTCCCTCTTTCGTCCTTGCCCACAGAACCCTGCTTTCATTCATAGCAACAGTGTGCCCAGTCCTTGGAGATGAAACATGAATAGTCACTAACCCACACCTGACAATTCCAGTCCTTGCTTTCCTTGTAAGTAGGACTGGCCTTTGGATGTTTGTTGGCCAATTGCACCCATGTGGAAGTCTTCTGAGGGGTTCCTTGATGGAAGGGGGAAGGCAGGGCTGGAGTTGTCTCTCCCTCTTGCCCTTCTGTCTCCTCCTGCCTTGAGTATGGGTGCCCTGTCCAGAGCTGCAACACCCGTCTGTGGCCATGGAACAAAATGCAGAGGAAAAGGTGACAAGAAATCTCAGAGATGCTCTTCTGGCAACATTCAGCTGTTGAATCATTTCCTGAAGCCTCCTGCCTCCAGGCACCTTGTGGTTTAAGAAAAACAAATGCCTATTTGTTTAAACTACTTTTAACCAATCTTCCTGTTACTTGCAGATGAATGCATTCCTAAACAATCCGGGAGCTGGTGGGAATCCAACTTGAGTTCTCCATGCTCCTGTGAGCACAGCATCAAGGATGGATGGCAATTTCCCTGGGAGGCCAGCGCCAGAGCAGAGCCGCCTGCTCAATCCTGATCCCATCTGGTCCTGTCTCCTTCCTAGTCTTGATGGATCATAAAAATGCAAATCTGTGATGATCAGTCATAAACGAGGAGCAGGCAAGGTGGACCAGCAGAATCAGGAAGCAGAGCTTGGAAAGATTCCCAGAGGAATACAGCGGGAGAAATCCTTTTATGGGGTATTTGTTTTTAGGTCCATAGGCAGAGAGCCAGCATAGGCACTGCTGAGCTCCGACAATGCTACTGATTAGAAAATACAACCATAAATGCAACTGCCATTTCTTGAGCATCCACTATATGTCCTGTGCTTCCTGTTGATGATCTCCTTTGCACAACTCCCCAATGACATGATTACAACTATATCCATGTTTTAGGTAAGATACTGAGGCTGAGAGATGAGGTAACTTACCTAAGATCACTTAATTGGAAAGGAGCTAAGCCTGAGGACAGCCTGTCTGAATCCAGTGTCCAAAGATTGAATCTCCCTGGCACAAAGCATAGCAGATGCGCTAGGGAGATAAAATGTAGGGAGAGGCAAAAAAGGGGGGTGCACAGCCTTGGCCTTGTTTGCAGTTCACCTGAGAACTCTCCAAGCTTCACAGAGACCTTGGACCCCCTCCCACAGGCCCCAAAGCAAGGGCTGACTCCTGACACTCCATGCCAGCACCAGCCTTTACACTTGTATCTGGAGCACCCCCTCCTCCACAAAATAATTGTCCCCCTGAAATATGCCCAAGCTAGGACTAGGCAAACTGTTCACATGAAGAATCTTGCATCCTCCCACTCACTGGCGTTCTTGTGGTTGAGTGGTGGGACACAGTTCCTGGGAACCAGTGACTTCTGCCCGCCAGAAGAGCTGGTCTCTGGAGGCATCCTATTACACACTGATCAGTTCCATTCATTCTAGCAGTACTGACCAGAGGAAGGCCACCACTATTTAATGGAGATATCCAGATCCTGCCACTACAAGTGTGATTTTTCTCACCTCCTTTTTAATTTTGTGACCCCCCCCACCTTAAGTTTCTAATAAATGCTCTTTTTGCTTATGTTAGCCACAAACCCTAACTAAAATGGTTGTAAATAACACGTTCCCTTCTTGCACGCAAAATATGATATGACTAATGGATGTTCAGTTTACCTGTAATCTTACAGAGATTGCACAAAGGAATAACCCCAAATTTTCTGATTTGCCACAGTCACATGGTGCACCTTTCCGGCTCCATGCCTTGATGTGTTTGCTCACGCCTCTCACTCCAGCCAGAATGCCCAGTCTCCTCACAGGAGCCTGTCATTTGGGGTGGACACTAAGCCTATTGTGACCTTCTTATCAGAGGAGTGCCCTGGATTCAGTGGTTGGGTCTCAACTATCTGATTTGGGTCTTCAGGTCCAGATAAATATACCAGGAATGGACCTCTGACCCCAGCAAGTGCCAATCAGATTCTTCCATGAGTCTGAAATTTTGGACCAGAGAAAGACCCAGAGACCAGGGGTTGATGGAGATGAGTTATGTCAGAGCAAGCTCTATAGAAAGGAGGGTCGTGGACTCTCACTGCCAGGCCTGCCAAACTCCTGAGTTCTTGCCACTCTTGAGATGTACTTGTTCATCTATTCCTTGGGCTCCTTGAACTAACCAGGACCCTTCCAATAACTCTCTGCTGTTTTAACTAACCAGTCAGTTTCTGTTACTTGAGACCAAAATAACCTTATTCAACATACTTCTGATTCTCTGCCTGTTTCTTCAAGACCACCAGGCCCCCTTTACAGAGAAACCTTCTCTGACTTACCATCCCCTGTCACGCAAAATTGCCCTCTTCCCTTTCTGTGGTCCCTCCACACCTACTGCAGCATTTTCATAATCTGTTGGGTATTTAGAACGCAAGTCCTCAGGGGAAGGAGCAGCCTTTTATTTATACTGGTCTTCCCAATGCTAATTTTAATGCCTGCAACATAGTATCCATTTATTAAATTGTTCTTGGCTAACTGAATGAATTGATGAATGAATGAATGAATGAACAAACTCGTACAGTGAAATTGGAGACAGGCTACATGGAGGGTTAAATCCACTTCCTTTGTGGTGGCATCGGTAAACAGCAGGGATCTCAGCAGCAAACCAGCTCTGTCCAGCTCACATCACCCAGCACAATGAGCTCCTCAAGCTGTCAGAGTCCCTTTGTCCTACTGGAGCATGGGTTTGCTGCCTGCTGCTTGGAATGAAAGGCCATGAGACGGGGGACTAGAGACTCCCTTGATTGTACAGACATTTCTTGTTTACAGAGGGCTCCACCTGGCAGAATCCTGCTGTCCCATTGACTCCTGGCTGTCTGGAGTGAGTCCCTGAGGATGTAGGGAGGGCTCCCTCTCCGTCTGGGGAAAGGGATCGGACAGGAAGCCCCGGAGAGTGGGCTGAGCTGTCTCCTCATTCACAAGGGTTTCATTCTGACAGCCTTCAGAGAATCTCCTGGCTGTGGCTCTGAGCTGAAATGTAAAGGCAACTGCAGCACCGGTAAACACCGGACTCCTGGCAGAGCAAGGATTTCCAGAACAACCAATCCAGTGAATGCAACTCTGACCCACGCAGCACAAAGCAAACGCAATTATGGAAAAGCAGGGCAAGAGTGGGCAGATGGATCTGAGGCTGATTAAAGTTCACATGCTCGGAACACTCGCCGTCTGAGAAGTTGAGCTACAAGGCCACAAACTGAGATTTCAGCGGAGCTGCAGCACCTGGGACAAAAACACAGCCTGCCTCAGGGGGCTATGGTTGTGCCATGTGAGCACTGGGTTAGAAAGGTCGAAACTGCCTACGAGGAAAAAAATTCTCTGAAACAAGGACCTGGGCTAAATATGCCCAATAATGATAACATAATTATAACGTAATTATGGTGATATAGTAACAATAATAACAACTAACATGCCAGACACGGTTCTTAGTACTCCAGATGTGTTATCTCATCCAATCTTTGGTATATACTTAGGAGATCAATGGCTCTATTATCCCTAGTTAACAGAAATGAAAAAAATCCCTGGATATTACGTAATGCATCTAAGCCAGTGGTTCTCAACCTTCCTAATGCTGCAACCCTTTAATACAGTTCCTGCGGGTCATGACCCACAGGTTGGGAACTGCCGGAAGCTCACACAGTTGGTACTGTTGGATTCCAGGTGGCAGGTCCCAGGGCCCTTGTGCCAGGCCTCCAGGACAATTCATGCTCCTCAGCAATACAGGGCTCTCTCCTATGTCAAGACCTCTGTGTGTGTGTTGTTGCCACTCCCAGGGACATTTCTCAGTAACTAATAGTAGCAGTATAGTGAGATGGGTGGAAGTTTTTAAAAAGCTTCTAGTGCAGTAGATCTCAGATATCAGCTTAAATTGTAAGAAAGACTGGTTAACAGAGCCTAGAAAAAAATAGAGGGAAGTAGCCCAATCATAAGTAAATAAATCTTAAATGGCTCACCCTCGTGGAGAGTTAAAAGGGTCAAGAGAAAAAGGGATTGAAGAGGAGGATTTATTTTTTTATTTTTATTTTTATTTTCATTTTTTGCAGTTTTTGGTCAGGGCCAGGTTTGAACATGTGATGTTAACTTATCCAGGGTTGTCTAAGAAATAGAATTTGTCATTATGAGGCCTGGGACAGGCTAATGTTGACCTCCAGCTTTCCTATTATGGCAGGGTCTCATCTGCTGTTAATCAAAGCCTTTTCCTTTTCTTCCAGGGCACATGGATAATGATATTTCTCAGACTCTCTTACAGCTAGGTGTGACCACATGGCTGAATTCTGGCCAATGGGATGAGAGTGGGTGTGTTTGCTGCTCCCAGGCCTGGCTCACATAATTCTCCCACACAGAGACTCACTCTCTTTCCACTTCTGTTCACAGGGCCTCTAATAGAGAACTCCCAGATCTTAAGGGGTGGTGGTGGTGAAACGAGAAGATGGACAGACCTGGGTCCCAGAATTCCCTCGTGGAAAACCACCTCCAAATACCCAACTGGTCTATTTATGGGTGAGAAGTGACCTTTTATTTTAAGCCACTGAAATTTGGGGATTATAGCCTGCATGTCTAACAGCTATGCAGGGAAGAGAACACAGGTGAGCAAGTTCACCATAACTGCCAAGGGCAATCAATTAGATAAATTTCT
Source organism: Otolemur garnettii (assembly GCF_000181295.1). Taxonomy (NCBI): domain Eukaryota; kingdom Metazoa; phylum Chordata; class Mammalia; order Primates; family Galagidae; genus Otolemur; species Otolemur garnettii. The sequence continues at coordinate 2,069,628 of NW_003852599.1, read as the reverse complement.
AGTTACAGAGTCAGGTGGTAAACCCTGCTGCTCAAGCTCTCCCAGCTATTCAGCCTTCTCTGCCTTCTACTGCCCATCTAAGTTATTTAACCCACCTGAAGGCTAGCATGTTCTTCTGTAAGCTAGAGGTTTCACTCGAGATCAGGTTCTGCTATCATTAACAGAAATCTGATGTAATATGACTTTAAAAAGGTAGAAGTATATTTCACTGCACAACAAAATCCAGTGGCAGAAGATTCAGAGTCAGTATGGTAGTTCTGCTCTACAGAGGACTCAGGGCCAGGGTCCTTTGAACAATCAATCTATCAATAAGCCTTTCCTATGTGCCCAACTCAGTAAAAGCATTTACAACCATGTTATAACCACGAGGCTCCAGGGAGTGCAGAAAAAATGAAAGGCCCATCCTTGCCCACCAGAGCCTTTGAAAGGAGACATAATATGCCCGTAGAAATCTGTGGCAGAGGCATGGCCCACACACCATTTGTGATTCCCTTGTGCCTTAGCAGCAGTAACCCTTGAGTTATGTGAGTTCAGAAAGAGCTGTCAGGATTGCAGAACCTTAGAAGATGAATCATCCTCATGGTCTGGGTCAAACCTTACTCCAGGAGAGAGGGTCTCACAGATAATTTATAAGTTACAAAATCACATCTCCTTCCCGGATCCTTCCCACTGACCCCATCATGGGGTCAACTCCACATGCCCATGACAAGGGGTTGGAGAGAGAAGGTTCACTTGTCCGTTCCTGAAGCAAAGATTCATTGAGAACCGTTAAGTGTGCTGGTTTCTGCAACTGCAGTGCTGGACAAAGCAGACTGGAAAGAACACGGGGCAGAATAATGCAGAGAAAGGGACTTCGGGAGCAACAGGGGTGAAGGATCCAGAGGAGATGACACTGGAGCAGAGGCTTGAATGAAGTGACTCCAGTGGATTTCTGCAGGGAGGGATCTCCAGGAGGAGAAGATATCAAGCACAAAGGTCTGAGAGGAGTGCTTGCTTGATGCATTCAAAGACCAGCAAGGAGGCCAGGACGGCTTGAGCAAGTCAGTGCCAGTGAAAGGCACAGGGGCAGAGAGCAGAAGGTAATGGGAGCCCTTGCAAGCCACTGCAAGGACTTTGGGGTTTTTTTTGTTTTTTTTTAAGGTGAATTGGAAGGTTAAGGGAGGGTTCATAGCAGAGGAATGACCCGATCTGACATGTAATTGTAAAGGATCAGAATCCCAGCCTGCTGCCATGTTGACACCAGGTGCAGGAGGGCTATGGTGGACACAGAAGGACCAATTAGAAGGTCACGGACATAATGCAGGTGAGAGATTCTCATCTCTTCATCAGTGGCTGCAGCAGTAATATTATTCTGGCCCAATTCTGAAAGAAGAGACAGTAGGATTTGCTGACAGGTTGGATATGGAGAGAGAAAGAGAAGAGAGCAGGCAATTCTGAGATTTGGTGCCTGAACAGCTAGAAGAATAAAGTCACTATTTTCTGAGATAGGAAAGAATAGGAAAGCCTCCCCCCGCCCCCAGGAGCTAGTGTAGTAATAGCGATCAGGGGTTCTCGGAGATGCCCATTAGAGCTTCAAGTGGAGGTGTTCAGTAAGTAACCGGGTATGCGGCTACTTGGGGAGATGTCTGGGTCAGAGATCCCATTTGGGAGCCCTTGGCCTAGACAAGGTGTTTGCCGTCATGAGGCAAGATAAGACCACCTGTTCACACAGAGAAAAGTTTGAGACTGAGCGAAACTACGCTTCAACGTTAAAAGGTAAGAGAGACAAGAAGGAATCAGCAAGGGAGGCTGAGACGTGCCCAACAAGGCAAGAGGCGGATCCGAAACTAAGAGAAGAAAGTGTTTCAGGCGGGAGGAGGCAATCATCAGTGTCAGCTGTTGCCCAGGGTACAGCCTGAGCACTGAGCTTGGATGAGCAACATGAGGTTGCTGGTGACCTTGTGGAGCAGTAGGAAGGAAAGCAAGTCCAGAGGGTTTGAGGGAAGGGGAGAAGAGGTCATGGGCATTACACAGAAGGGCAGTGCTTGTGAGAGGGTTTACTGTGTGGGGAGGTAGAGAAAGGGGCAGGATCTGGGTTGAGAGAGGCGTCCTTTTAGAGTGGTTTTGTCAGTTTTTAAAGGATGCTTAGATGCTCACTGGATCGATCCCATAGGGAAGGAGAATTGATATAAAGGAAGTAGAGGAGATATTTTCAGGATTGGTGGGTGTCTTTGGAAGCAAGAAGGTATGAGATCCAGATCTAAGACTGAGGTGCATGCAGCTCGGTGGGAGGGAAAGCAGCACTTACTACAGGCAAAGACGCAGGCATTGAAACCTGCGAAAATGATCCTCTGGGCCTTTCTGTGTTCTTGGGGCACTAAGAAGAACGGTTATTTCTAAGAGTGAGGAGGGGGAGGGAAGAGGAGTGAAATAGCTATGAAGGAGCTAGAGAGAGAACATGAGCCGGGACAAGGTGGTTATGACAGTTTGCACTGAGGGTCTGTTTGAGGTTGGGGAACACAAACTGAAAGAGAGAGGGAGGTCAACGTGGTTGTTCACACCTGTCATCCCAGCACTCCGGGAGGTGGAAGCAGGGGGATTGCTTGAGCTCAGGTGTTCAAGACCAGCCTGACCAAAAGCAAGACCCCAGCTCTACTAAGATTAGAAAAACTAGCTAGGTGTTGTGGGGGGTGGGGGGGATGCTTGTAGTCCCAGCTACTCAGGAAGCTGAGGCAAGAGGATTGTTTGAGCCCAAGAATTTGAGGTTGTTTGGGGCTATGACACCACTACACTCTACTTAGGGTGACAGCTTCCCCCTGCTTCCTACCCCCTCCAAAAAAAACCTTAAAGAGAGAGCATAGCATGGGGGTTTCCTCCAGCCATGTTTGTAATGATACCATGTTTGTAATGATACAAGTGTGAAGTCAGGCAAGGAGTTGGGTTTAATCCCAGCTGGGTAAGGCACACAACTGTGGCAGTGGAGGCCACCTTGTCTGGAGAGAGAAGCTTACCAGTGCACACTTGGCTTGTGCTGTGCCTGTGGGCTCTTGGAATCTTAGGCACTTTAATCAGGGCAGTGGTGGGCGTTAGTGTTTACCAGTTCCTCTCTGCCAGGTGGCATTCTAAGCACTCTGGCTGGGTTATCTTATTAAGCAGCATGATGACCTTATGGGCCACACATTCTTATTATCCCCATCTTGATGACGAAAATACCAAGGCACAGAGAGATATTTGTCCAAGCCCACATTGGTAATAAATAGCACGGTCGGAAGTGGCATCTCAGCAATTTCTGTAAAGCCCAGAGGTTCCCCCACCACCATACATCCATGCTGCTACCCAAGGCCCAGTGAAAACCACCGAAATCTGGGCTTCTCTGTGTATCTGGGTGCCTCGTGCAAAATGGCAGATTTTCTAAATTTAGATACCAGATGGGGAAACATATTCCCATTTATAGCCTAATTTATAAAGGGCTCTAACTTAGCTCAAATTCTGGAGGCATGATTGTCTAACAGAGGTATTCTAACCCAATTACGGGAGTTGGGAAAGGGAAGAATAATGGCTGGTAATTCACAGCCAGCCTGCTGTAATTTGTTGGCAAATGGGGGTGGGAGAAAGTTTGCCTCAATTCCTAAACTTCCTCATAATTACCAATATTGTGACTCAAGATCCCATCCACACACACCCACAAGCCTTCACATTCTGGCATGACAAGGGTGGAAGCTGCATCCCACGCGGGGCAATGGCCTTTTTGATCTATTCAAAGAGATACCAGGAAAGTGCCTTGGCCAAATATTTTAAAAATCAGTGTATCATCCTTCAAACCCTGCTTTCTCTGATTATCTTAATTCCCTGGGTCCCATGCTCCTGCACCCCCATCACTGTGCCGTTCCAGCAATCAGACCTCCTAGCTGCCGGCACCCAGCTGTTGCTGCTTCTTCAAGGTGACCCCCCTCCTACCGCATGTGTGTTCGTTCTTTATGTGACAAATGGCCTTTTGCTAACTAGCATCAAATCTCGCTTGTTTAAGTGGGTGAGATTGTTTGCTTCGCTTTCAGCAAACCCTTAAGAGAGCCAGCTGACCCACAAGACTCCTGCAGGAGGAACTCGGACAGTCATTATGGGAAGGGCCTGCTGGAGATGTGCGGGTGCCCGGGAACATGCAGACCTAGGAGCGAAGTCACCTGGGGAATCAGGTGAGTCAGGGAGACACGCTGTGGATGGAGGTAGACTATTTATTTCCCCCGAGGGCCTGAGGGGTCTCCTGGGTGAGATTCTGAGTGGCCACATCATGGCCAATGGATGTCCTTGATGTTTGAGTAGCTCAGCCCCTCTAAGTAGAGTCTCTGTGGCCCTGCTCCTGCCGTGAACTCACACCTTCCCTTTTGTCCCATTACAGGGCAGGGCAGGAAGAGGGACATGCTGCTCCCTGGACGTTCCAGGCCTCCCACCCCATTAGCTGCCCTGGCCTGAGCTGCAATCTGAGCATCAGGGTCTGGTCCTTCTTCCTCCATCTCCCAAGCTGCTTGGAAGGGGAATGGGGCCATCCCACCTCTCCCCCTGACACTGGCTCAAATTCTGGAGGCACAGTTGCCTAACAGAGGTATTCTGACTCAGTTGGTAGCCACTGGGGCCTTTCCAAGAACAGAGAGAAGCAGCGGCCACCACTTCCTGAGGTGTCCTCAGGAAAAAGAAGCCCCAGAGTGAGGGTCAGGTGTGAACTTCGGCAGCTTCGGAGGAGCTTTGGAGAACACACCCTGGAGCCACGGGCAGAGGCATCCAGCACCGACCTGGCATTAATAGGCTCAAAAGCTCTTGGTGCCAAGTTCAAGGCCCGGCACACAGCAGCAGTTCTGAAGCTTGTCTTCGTGGTGACCCAGGTGCAACCTTTTAAAAAAGGTAATTAAGTAATAAATTGCATTACAGAGATACTGGGAAGTCTAAGCCAAAAGGGGAAAGTCCCATAATCTCACCACGTGAAGATAGACACCTCCACATCTTCGCATTTTTATATCTTTCCATCAAGACTTTTGTGTGTCCAGCCACACATAAATATAGTTTACACAGATGGCTTTGTACTAGACGCACGATTTTGCAGCCTTCCTTTCCAGCTGACAATACTTCATGTTCGGCTTTCAATGTCAGTACCCGCGGCTCTATATCATTCTTGATGACTACAGTGCAGTCCTTTGGGTCGATGTAGTAAAATTCATATAACCAACCCCCCACTGTTGGATATTTATGCTGCTTTCAGATTTTTTTCCTACAATAAACAAAGCTGTCGTGAATATTTTGGTACATACAGTCTGTGCCCTTGAGGAACTGGCAGTACAAGAACGTGGGAAGAAGGGATTCCGTTGCTTTCGTTTCTGGCAGGTGAAATAATGGCTGTTGTTTTTCATAACAATAAAAGGCACTTTTATTAAGTATTTATTTCGTGCCAGGCACTGTGTTAAGGGCTTTACACCCATATGTCATTTGATCCTTGCCACAACTCCGCGACGCTGGTATTACTAAGATCCTGATTTTGCAGCAGTGGAAATGAAAGCTCAAAAGAAGGAAACGATCCTGCAGTGGACACGTGGCAGAGACAGAATTCAAACCTGGGAATTTCATCTGCACACTCTAAAGCCCAGGCTGTAGGCTAAACAGTAGACTCTCTCGACAGTTGTTGGAACTTGAATTCCTGGATTATAGCCTCAGGCCTCATCCTTATCAAGTACAGGTTCAAATAATGAAACGGCTGAACAGACTACTTGCAGATGGTCAAATGGCCTCCTATCGTTTCTCTTCCTGTATGCATGCCTCCCTGCAACACAGAGTTCCGAGTTTTTCTCTTGAGGAGTGATGCCCATTTTCCTAATACTAAATCAACACTGGCCTTGGTGACTTGCTTTAATCAAAAGAACAGGGCAGATGGGTTGTTGTAACACTTCTGAGCTTAGGCTTACAGAGGCCTCTGGGCTTCAGGGCTCACCTTGGAGTCCTGTACTGCTGTGTGCACGAACTCAGGCTAGCTTGCTGCAGGATGGCAGGTGTGCGGCTCAGGGCCCCCTCTCCAGGCTGACAGACCACAGATGACTGACAGGTGACTGAAGGTGCAGGAAGGAACCCGGTGGAGATCAGCAGAACCCTCCCCGCCCCACTAAATTGTGAGCTCATAAATACTTATTGTTTGAAGCCTACACATCATGGGGTGGTGGTTATGTAGCCAAAGTGATGGATGGATGGGTACACTGCTGCTGGGTTCCCTTACGTATGGGTGGTGTGGTCTGGGAGAAAGGGGGCTCCAGGAGGGATTGCAAACCACGCGGCCAGGAAGGCTTCACCAAAGAGGTGACAGCCGTGCGTTACGGGATGTGCAATAAATAGCAAAGTCTCCTGAAGCAGAACAGGGAGGTGGGCCTGCATGTACAATTAGATAAACCTCTCTGCTGGTGGTGCGGGTTGCCTAGTTGTCTCTCCAGAGCCTGAATTAAGCAGAAACCTCCCCCTGGTCGGAAAGGCAGCTAGATGTCATTTACACACCAATGCAGAAAAATAAAACACCTGGCAGATTCCCTGGCAGCCTCTCCTGGATCTGCCCCGAGGGCTGGAGCGCAGATAAGTTGGAGGCTGGTCTACCTTTCAAGTGGAGAATCGGAATTCCAGTCTCAGCCACGAGGGAAATGTTCTTTTCTAGGCTTCTCCACCCCCTGACTGGGGCTCAGCCCCAAGATGTCCTGTGTCCTGTTGAAGTCCCACCTTCAACCAGACACTTTGTGGGAAGTACGTTTCCCACTGGTCACCCCGAGGGGGTGCTCTTAGCAGTGTCCCAGTGAAAGAATTGAGCCAAATAATCTGCCGATAAGTCAGTCATTCATTTCTTTCACAACCATTGCCAACCTTGGCGCTGGTGTCACATGAAGACACTCACAGTCTAGTGTGAAAAGCAGACACAAGAGAAGCCCAGGATTTGTAACACCCACCTCTACCAGCCACCTCTTTCTTCTTTGATTTCCCTGGCTGCTCAGTAAGTTACGTCTCTTGAAAATTCCATGCCTTGTCTCAGCTAAACCTCAGTGAAAGAGCAGGTGGTCCAAAAGGACCCTGTCTGCTCTGGGCTGCTGATGGAGCAGCTGGTGGTCTACTCCAGCATGTGACGGAGACTGGGGAGCCGGGAGAGTGAGATGAGAAAGATGAAGCAGGATGGAGGGAAAGGGTGTCTGGGTGCTGAGACCCTGTGCACGTCTGGCTTTTGGCATCACCTAGTAGGAAGGAGCAGGCAGAGTTGCTGAGGCTTCGTTCTTGTGGAAAGCAAGGTGAGAGGTTGGAGTCCAGAGGGCACTGTTACCTGGTATTGTGCCATCTTCCTAACAGGCACGCTTTTCCACACATAAAAGCAGGTTTAGCAGTGTTTATTAATGCCCTGTTGTACTCCTTACGCAAGGTGTCAGGAGCTACAGCAGATCCTGCCTCCAGGAACTTGTGATCTATCAGCACAGAGAGGTCAGCAGACAAATTGCTGCATGCCAAGGTGATGGGCACTAATGGGAGCTGGGGATGCCCAGGCAGCTGAGGAGAAGGGAAGGCTTGGGAGGTGAGTTGGATGAGTAGGAGTTTTCAGGTGATAAAGAAGAATTTCAAGAGGAAAAAGAAATTAAATATAGCATAATGGAAAAGCATAGAACAGTCCAGTGTCTCTAAGTGTAAAATGAACAGACTTCAGTGGGGAGCAGGGTTGAGAGAGGCAGGAAGGAGCTAGACCACACAAGGATTTATGGGCCACCTGGAGGAGACTGGGCTTCATCCTGGGGACAGAGAGAGCCCTGGGAAAACTTTAATAAGAGAGGGACTTGATCAGTGCCATCTTTTAGAAAGACTCTCTGATAGCAGTGGGGAGAGGGTGGTTTATAGAGGAATAAGACTGGGGTCTTTATACCAGCCAGAGGTACCATGGGAACCTCAGCAAGAGATGCTGGGGGCTTCTCCGTGGGAGGGCACTAATGCAGTGGTCATGTGCAGAAGCTGAAGTCAGCCTACAGTGCTCAAAGCCTGCCTGGATCCCTTACCAGCTGTGTGGCCTTGGACAGGTTACTTAACCTCCCTGCCACCTGAATTTCTTTCTCTGTAAAGGGTGAGGAGGATCACAAGAGTAACTAACTCATCATGGTTTGATGAAATGAGACGAGGTGATCACGTGAAGCACTTGGAACTGTCCTCAGTATGTCGCACATGCGCTGTAGTTGCTAAGTGCTTGCGTCAAATCCATTAGACAATGGACTGTAAGTGGGAGGGCGAGTCTAAACTTGCTTCTACAGGATGGGTGCTGTGGTTTGGACATGAGTTGTGTGGCTCCTCCAAATCTCGTGTTGAAATCTGAGCTCCAGTGTTGGAGATGTTTGGGTCATGGGGGAAGATGCCTGGTGAGTGGCTCGGTGCTGTTCTCACAGTAAGGAGTGAATTCCCTATTAATTTCCACACAGCTAATTCTTAGAAAGATCCTGACACCTTCTCCCTCTCTCTCTTTTTCTTTCTCTCTCACTTTCCCTCTTGCCATGTGATGCCTGCTCTCTTTCACCTGCCATGACTGGAAGTTTCCTAAGGTCCTCTCCAAAAGCAGCTGCTCCTACCATGCTTCTTGTACAGCCTGTGGAACTGTGAGCCAAATAAATATGTCTATCTTTCTGTCTGTCCATCTATCTATCTATCTATCTTTCTTTCTTTCTATCTATCTAAAACAGAGCCTCACTCTGTCGCCCTAGGTTAAGTGCTGTGGTGTCAGCCTACCTCACAGCAACCTCAAACTCTTGGGTTCAAGCAATCCTCTTGTTCAGCTTCCTGAGTTGCTGGGAGACTACAGGTGCCCACCACAATGCCCAGCTAGTTTTTCTATTTTTAGTAGAAATGGGGTTCTCCCTCTTACTTAGGCTGGTCTCAACTCCTGGGCTCAGGTGATCCACCTGCCTTGGCCTTTCACAGTGCTAGGACGGCATCTGTAAGCCACCGCTTCTGGCCAAATGAGCCTATTTTCTTTATAAATCACCCTGTCTCTGGTATGCCTTTATAGCAACACAAAAGGACTAAAACAGACAGCTAGGACAGTGCTATTCTCAGGAGCAAGAAATAAGAGTTTTGCAAGAATGTTCACTCCCCTCCAGGAGAGGAGAAGTGATGCCCAGTGCACAGAACAAAGCCCCTGCTCCCCGCCCCTCTCTGAGGACTCCTGCCAATGCTGTCTCAGTTTTGTGTAAGTAGACTGGATTCTTGCCCAAGACTGACAGCAACGAGGGACATCTGCATAGACTTTGCCATACCTGCTTATTCTCTTTAAGCTTCACGATAAGCTTGAAATACAAATTAGACAGGTATAACTATTGTTGCTATTTTTACAGATTAAAAAAACTGAGGCAATAGCTAAGAAAATGACATAAAGGCTATGTTAACCAGTTTGATGAAAATATTTCAAATTGAAGATGAAAACACCACACCGTACCCCATGATTGCATTAATGTACACAGCTATCATTTAATAAAAAAAAAAAAAGCTGAGGCTCAATGCCATTTGCAGGGAGAGGTGGATCTAAAGGGAAGAATCAGGTTTTCTGACCCTCAGATTCAGCTATCTTCCCGTGACCATCCTTTTATTTCTTGATAGGACTCCCAAAGCCCATGTGACAGTGAAGAGCCCCATGGAAACTCTAAACTCTGATCTTCCTGTCTCCCGGAAGTGGAAATGGGCTTTTGAATCCCACAAGAAGGATGGAGCAGAAGGGTTCACCAACTTTTGCTTGAATTTCCATGGGAGGAATTCAACCCCTTGAAAACCCTCACTACAAGTCTGGAGATGTCTGACAGTCATGAGAAGAGGGAGGGAGAGGCATAACACGTAGCCACTCTTTGGAGAGTGGCCCAGAGAGGAGCAGGGAGGAAGAGGAAGAATCGTTAGTCTTCTCCGAGCAGTGTTCCAGTGCCGAGCATTGATCACCTCATCGACTGCTCACAGCCACCATGATAATCAATACCATTTTCATTTTTCATATGAGGACACTGAGAGCCAGAGAAGTCAGGTACCCAAATTCTTAATCATTCTGCTGTGGCCATTCTGCCTTTGGATGAAGAAATAGGGGGCTGGGACAATGCGTTAGGACAGCCTCCTCTTATCCGTGGTGTGTGCTTTGTCACTCACCCGAGAAGGTGTCTACCTTTCATCATCCCTTTGTGAGGACAACCTGGTGAATTAAGTCCTGTTAAAGGGCTCTGTGGAATAGAAGGAGTGGGGAACAGCTTGGTTTTTTCCACCAGGCTCAGTATGCAGCTGTCTGTAGCATGTAGTAACAATGGTACCTAATTCAGAGGTACTTACATGGAATGTACTGACTGCCAGAAAATGTGGTCAGTACTTTATACACGTTCTTTCATTTGTTACCCAAATGACCCTATGAGTTAGGTTCTATTATTATCATCCCATTTTCTAGCCTTGTTCCAAGATCGTCCAGGTGCTAAGTAGCAGAGCCCAGTCCATGTGCTGCTAACTTGCAATATATGCAGCCTTCTGAAGTTGAGGAAAAGTGCCCTGCTACTGCAGGTCGGAGGGGGAATGGCTCATAGACCATCCACGGTGACCAGTTCCACTTTGGAGGCCATCAGGCAGTTTCTGAGACTGATCCCCCACATGAGCCTAGAGTAAGAGCTCCCAATGCCAGTCCACGACCCAAGAACCTTCTATGAAACCCATAGTGAGGTTGCACAGATTGCCTGCTTAGTAGGTGAACAGTGATAGCATAGCCTGTGCATTGTGAAAGACCAAAGGTTCTGGTCCTACCACTTAAGAGCTTCATGACCTTGGGGAGAGAATTTACTTTGTTTGAGTCTCACATCCCTCATCTACTGGTATAAAACAAGACCAGTGACAATACCTATGGTTCTGATAACTATTGCTTTGTAACAAATTATCCACAAACTTAGCAGTTTGAAACAACCACTCGTGACTTTGTGTGTCAAGGATGTAAGAAAGGCTAGGCTAGATAGATTTGGTGTAGAGACTCTTGGATGATTGTAGTCTGATGTCATCTGGGAATGCTGAGTCTGAAGGCTCAACTGAGCTGGACATCCAGTGTAGCTCATTCATGGCTGGATAAACAAGATAGCTCGTGCATGTGGCCTGGACTGCCAAGGTGGCTGTTATGGTTTGAGTGTTTGTCCCCTCCAAATTCATACTGAAACTTAATCCCAACTATGGCAATATTGAGAGGTGAGGGCTCTGTGCTTGTGAATCTATTAACCCATTCATTGATTAATGGATTCAGGGGTTGATGAATGAGTGGGTTATCATGAGAGTGGGAATGGAGGCTTTATAGGAAGGGGAAGACAGAGCTGAGCGAGCATGTTAGCCTGTTCAGCTCCTTCTCAACATGATATCCTGTGCTGCTTCAGGATTGTAAAGAGAGCCCCACCAGCAAGAAGACACCCAGCAGCTGTGGCCCCTTGACCTTAGACGACTCACGCTCCATAGATGTGAGAAATAAAATCCTTTCCTTTATAAATTATCCAGTTTCAGGTGTTATAAACAACGGAAAATGGATCAAGACAGAGAATTGTCACCAAGAAGTAGGGTGAAAGCAGTGCTGCTGAGAACGGATACCTGAGAATGTGGAAACGGGTTTGGAATCGGGTAATGGCAGAAGCTAGGAGAATTGGGAGGAGAAGGTTAGAGAAAGCCTAGATCCTGGTGAGGGTTGACAAGAAGATTAGGGAAGGCTTGACTCCTTTTGTTTCAATAAGTAATCTTTTGTTTGTTATTGGTAGATATTCAATGTATATATTTGAAACTTCTTAGAGATTGAGGAAGTGGTTGTGGGACATCTCAGGTTTGACTTCTTACATGTCATCTCAGATTGCAAACAGAGTGTCCCTTCCAATAAGGGGAAGCCGCATCATTGCTTATGATCAAGCCTCAGAAATCAAGCAGTCACTTCCACAGCACTGATGATTATGTGTGAATCATGGGGAAACCAGGTTCAAGGTAAAATAATTAAATTATGTTTCCCAGCAGAGGGGCGGGGGAGATGTTCTAGAAGAACATATGAAACAGGTCATATTGTTGTGGTCATCTTTGGAAAAGAATCTGCTGCCTTCTGTACATGGCTTAAATAAGACATTGCATGGGAAGCACTTAAGACTATGCTTTGCATGTAGAGAGTGTTGGATAAAGCTTAGCTATATTTATTAGGGATGACACTATTGGGAGATATCTTTCAACATATGAAGATGAGGGAAAGGGTTGAAGAAAGAATAAATGGGGTTATTGGCCAATATGAAATATTGGCAACAGTGGCTCACATCAATGGCAGAGAAGCTAAGATTTTCCCCCAAAGGGCAGTATCACTTGACCTTTTAATGAGTAAATGGGCCCAAGCAGAGAGAAAAGGGCCAGGAGCCCTGCGAGACTAAAGGGGTGGATTATCAGGTTTGTGGTGGCTGAAGAGCCTGAAGTCTTGGTAAATGGAAGGTGCAGCCCAGGAGCTCAGAAGGAAGAGGTGAGAATAGGGCGAGATTGAGTGTGGCTAAGGCAGGTGGTAATACTGCATCCTGGTCTCCTATTGTATGTGAAGAAAAAAAGATGAGTTCTAAGAGGGAGAAAAAGCCCACCAGGTCTGGCAGGGGGACCAACAGGTAGATCATGTTTGCACAGCTCAATCTCCAGAGGCTGGATGGCTTTGGCCTGTGTCTGGGCCTGTACCCCAAGGACAAGGAAATCAGTTGGCCAATCTGTTCATTTCAAGGAATGGGGGGTGAATCTTGGGGTATTTCTCCTTTATTTTCCCACAGCATGTTCTAACTCAGGAATTCCCAACAATGGCTGAAGCATATCTGCATTTCCTGAGAACGCCTGAGAAAACACTTCACTGTTTTTCTATTCTTCTTAAAATATGAGGTGTTCCAAAAGCCACCCCTGAAGTCACTATACCATATTGGAATATAGGAAATTGTAGCTACATGTACCTTTATTCACAAAATATTCATTATACAGTTTTACAAAATATTTGCAAAATATTCTGTATGTGTTAGCCACCTCTTTGTAAAATTTTGTAATAAATATTTTGTAAATAAAAGTATATTAACTATAATTTCCCATTTTCCCCATGTATGGCAACTTGAGGGCTGATTTTCGAGACACCCTGCAGAATCAGAGCCCATAACACAGCCTATAAGACCCTGCACAAGGAGGTCTCTGCTATGTCTACACTCTGATCTTAAACTCTCCCACTCACTAGATTTTAATTTCATTTCCTAGTTGCAGGCTTCAGAGTATTAAGCATCTCCCTGCCTCAGGCCCTTTGTACATGCTCTTTCCTCTACTTAAGATGAGCCGCTCCTCCTCTCCTTGCATGACTGGCCCCTTTCATCCTCCAGATCTCAGCTGGAACATCACCTCTTCAGTGAGAACTTTCTCAATCACCCTGTCTAAACTGGTTTCTTTTTCATTCTCTTTTAAAACACCTTGTCATTTCCCTCATATCACTTGTCACAATTGTGTATTTATGTGTTAGACTATTTCTTTGTTTATTGTCTTCTCTCCTCACTGGACTGTGCGCTGTCTGAGACGGGGGCCATAGCAGTTACTGTCACCTAGCACCTAGTACTGACACCTAGTCACCTGTACACCCAGCACCTAGCCAAGTGCCTGGACCTCCGCAGCTACTAGGTCATTAAATATGAAATGTTTGATGTTGAGTCAAAAGTTTAGTTTATTATAGCTCAAACAAGAAGCAGTACAGTTAATCAAAGTATAAACCTAAACTATCAGCACAGTTTGCCATCTTACCGGTAGTTTTTTAATAGCAGCAGTGAAGAGGCCCGGAGAGTAAGTGGTGATGAAATTGCAAAAGGCATTTTCCACAGCTTGTTGAAAATTGAATGTTTTCCCTTGCAAGAAGTGGTCTAAAGCCTGGAAAAAGTGGTAGTCAGTTGGTGCAAGACTGGTGAATATGGTGGATGACAGAAAGTTTCCAAGTCCAGCTTCTGTAGTTTTAGCAGCGTTGTTTGTCTCACAGGTGATCAAGCGTTGCCTGGCAAGAGGATTGCCCTGTCTCTATTGGCCAATCTCGGCTGCTTCCTTCCTCATTATTTCATCCGGCTGGTTGTAGTAGATTTCTGCTATAACTGACTAACCAGGTTTCACGAAGCTGTAGTGAATAATACCAGCACTGGATTACCACATAGACCTCAGTAGCTTTTTTGAAACGAATATTCCATCTTGGACTGTGTTTCAGCGCTTCATCTTTAATGCTTGTGAATGTTGTAAAGAATCCAGTTTTCATCATACTAACAAGACGATGGAGAAATGGTTTGCCTTCATGTCAC
>NW_003852599.1:2049644-2055069 GCF_000181295.1 Otolemur garnettii | reverse complement strand
CTCATTATCAAGATTAAAATCACCAGAATGAAACTTCTCAGACTATCGATATACTCTGCATTCATTAGCCGCCTCCTTCCCAAACACTTTGTTGACATTTCGAGATGTCTGTGCTGCATTGGTTCTATGACGGAACTTATCATCTAAAACAACACATTTTTTTTTTTTTACTTATCCATGGTTTCACAAAAATTGCTCTTAAAAAAATGTGAAAGATAATCCCAAGCCAAAACATGCTTTGGAAAGAATGAGGATGTACCTTCACAACAAAAATAAAACAAGAAGTGTCAACTTGAAATGTCAGAGATATCAACTGTCAAACTTAGTACTTAAGGAAATCAAACACTCCATATTTACTGTCACTCTGTGTATGTAGCTTCTAGCCAAGTGCCTGGTGTTCAGCAGCTTTTAAATATTTAGTAAATACTAATTGTGAGAAAGTCTATAACCTTAGAGGGGTTGAGCTGAGGAGTATGAACATTGTCTACCCTGCGGCCACAAAGCTAGGGTGGGTTAGAACGTACTAGAATGTTAGGAGTGGTGGTAGCCTTGACCCCTCAGTTAAGAGCCTATTGTGGGGAAGCTGAAGGGCTTTTGTTCCTTAGCGTCAAGACCCTCAGAGGGTGGCTGTGTCTGAAGCTGCTCTCCCTTCTCCAGTGTGCTCTTTGTGAGATGATTTTCCAGGAAATACTTATTTTTTTGTAGATGAATTTGTGCATTTTCTGATATCAGGAAACAAAAATTCTGTGACCCAATGTGCTGTTGTAACCAGAAAAGAGTCTAATTTATAGTCTGTTCCTTGAGCTGGGCTCTGCTGGGGGGCTGGCAGCCTCTGCACTCCCAGGTCAGCCTGCTCTCCTTGCTCCTAAAACATCTTGTCTCGACAACATGTCCTTGCAGAAGCTGGCATCTTGAATGACTTGAGACAACATAAATTTACATGTACACACACACACATGCACATTAACGCATTCACATACACTCTCATGAGTAGTGAGATGGCAAAACATATTTGATACATAGGCATTAAGCTCCTGCTATATTTGTGCCAAAAAACTAAGATGGCTTAGGCCCTTTTCGAAAACAAGAAAACACAGTATCACTTTAGGTCCGTGGTTCTCAACCTTCCTAATGCCTCCTAATGCTCTGACCCTTTAATACAATTCCTCATGTTGTAGTGATCCCCAACCATAAAATTATTTTTGTTGCTACTTCATAACTGTAATCTTGCTACTGTTATGAATCATAATGTAAATATCTGATATACAGGATGTATTTTCATTGTTAAAAAGGGGTCATGACCCATAGGTTGAGAACCACTGCTTTAGATAGACTGCAAAAATATCCATAACTACCTTCTTCCACATGTCCATGAATCTTATAATGTGACTATGGACCTCCTCCCCTCTAAAAGTGGAGTCTATTTCTTTGCCCTTTAAGTCTGGGCTGGCCTTATGACTTGCTTTGATCACCAGAATGTGATGAAAGTGACAGCGTGCCAGTCCCAGGCCTACCACTCAAGAAGCTTTGTGCCCTCTCTCAAAAACTTGCCCAGTTACTGGGCAAGTCTCTCCTGCAGGAGGATGAAAGATCACACAGGACAGAGGTAGACCATCCTAGCTGAGCGTCTACTAGACAGTCAAGTCCCATCAGACAGAAGACTCATGCAGGAACATGGCTGGAAGTGCTTTGCCAAGCCATGGATTTATGAGTAATAATAAATGGATGTTGTTTATAGTCACTACGTTTGGGATAACCTGTTGCCTTAAAAGACCTAACAGATATAATTCCTTTCATAAAGGGATAAACTTGAACTGTTCCTAAAAGTAGTACATCCTTAAAAGTCAGATTCTGTGAAACAATTCTACAGATGGCTATGACGCCCTAGAGGGACATGGTCCAAGAGCCCTGCCTTGGAAGCAAAGAAACCTAGGTCTTTATTCTGGCTTTGCCACCAGTTGACTGTGTGACTTTGGGCAAGTCGCTTGACATCTCTGGACTTTGATTCCTTTATCTGTGTAGTGAAAGAGTTAAGTGTAGCTAATTTTAGGCCCTTCAGGCTCTGCCACACATTCTGTGGTTCTGTGATTCTCAGTCTCTGCCACTTTTCATTTATATAGCAAGGAAGGAGAATCCATGATTCTTTCTGTCTTGCAGGATCATCCAGAAGGATGAAGTGCTATTTCCTTAGTGGCACCTTTGCTGCCTCAACACTTTCAAGAATATGAATGTCTCTACAGTAGGAACAGACAGGCTGAGATGCTGGATTTGGGATAATTCACTGGGTTTTATCAACATATGCGAACACACTGATTTTCAGCTATAATTAGAAATTGGAATGGAACTGATTAATGTGACTCCTGGGACGTTCCCATCACATCTCTTAAAAGAAGTGTAAATGTCCTATTTGAATATACACATGTTGGTCCCCCTCTTCTCTTGCATTCCCTCTTGAGGATAATAAAGCTGGATGACTGAGGTAAGATAGAGTTTTTCAGGCCCAAAGAGGAGTCCAGGACAGGCACAAAGATGTGTATACACCATGGTTAGAAGATAAGGTTGGTTAGAGCTCTTCGTCTCATTCTGACCACACGGAGATCAGTACAGATGGCAAGTGGTGATCAGCTCTTCCTACGGGTCATTCTGAATGCATTCTAATAGCTCCACTCAAATTTATGCCAGAGATAAAGTCTTAGGAGTACCCAGTTAAAAACTGAAATCTGGTATCTAGCAATGGTGTCAGTGACCCAAGAGACAGCGCTGCAGGTGGACTTTGGGATTATGGGATCAAGATCAGGCATTTTCATGAGGAGATACCAGGACTAGATACCAAGACCAAGAGCTATCAATCCAAAATCCAAGGATCATGCACCATAGTCAGCCATCAGTGCCAGCACACAGCAGAGGGTAATGCCATTAGAAAACCTTTGGCTGAAGTGTTTAAGGACATGAAGAATTGTTTTGTTCAAGATCTTTTTGGTTGCAAATCATAGAAAATTCCAAATTCAAATGACCTGATCAGAAAGGAATTTAGTGAATCATAAAACTGAAAATTTCAGGGGGCAGGATTGTTTTCAGATGTGGCTTGATGCACTAGTAGAAACAATGTCTTCAGGACCCAGTTTTCTCTGTCCCTTGGTTCAGCTGTGCCCTCCCAGATGTGTTGGCTTTGGCAGGCTCTTCCTTCATGGCCCATGGAAGGCTTCAGCTGCACCAGATCTTTCATTCTCTATAATTTGTACCTGGCAGAAAGAGCCCACCTCCGTCTTGACAGTTTATATAAAGTTCTAGGTCTGACTCTTTTTGTACCAATTAGGCCACAGGTTCATACTTGATCCAAACCCAGTGCCTAAAGTAATGCCATACACTGATTAGCCTAGGGTAGTTAGATCCTGCCCTGGGAGCTGACAACGGTCAAACCACAAGAACTTAGAGTGGAGAAAGAGCAGCTCCCCCAAAGAAACTCATGATTCTGTCTTTAAATCAGAAGATAGATTGGCAAATGCGGGGGGGAAATAGCCCACAGGTGTTCACTGCAGACAGATATGGATAGAAATATGGAATAAGAATCAGAAGACTTACAGCTTTAGAGTCTATGATTTTCTGAAAGCAAAGAGTAAAAGTTGTTGAAAGCTGGCAGAAGTCTAGATGGTGAATGTTAGTGAAATCAGCCAAATCATGCTTAGATATGAAGAAAACAGGTTTCTTGGAAAACTCCTCCACAGGAAGGCTCTGGGGTTATAACAATTCAGATAATCAACACATGAGATCCAAAAGAAAAATTTTCCAGCCCAGGTAAAATATGAAAAATTTTTAGAGAATACATTGAAGAATACATCTGAAACTGTGAAACCATCGAATGGAACCAATATTCTCAGAAACTAGGACTCAAAGTGAAAATAAGTTGCCCAGAAAAGAAATAGGTTGGAATTTTCAAAAATCCAAGCATTTTAAGGCTTACCAAACAGAGCTCTAATTCATTTGTACATTGTGCTCACCTTAAATGCAGCTTGCAGATGCAAAGGAGGTCACATTTAATGCTCAAATTGCCATAGCTTCAAGCTCTCACCTGCTGGATTACAACATTTATAAAATAGGATCACAGTCTTCCTTACAACTCAGTCACACTCTGTTACCTAGGTCCAAAGCAATTCCGATTGTTCCCCTGAGTCCATGATATCTCAACAAAACAACTCAATCAGCTGCTGGCTTTGCCCTTTTCATCGGTGAGGCTTAGACCTGCTGTCTGGAACCAGAAAGAAACTGTGATCATGGCATCTCTCCCCTGAGTCTCCTCCATCCCGTCCTGTGGCTAGACTCTAATAAACTGCTATCTTCCTTCCACAGATTCTCAATAGATACAAATAAATATAAGTGCGGATAATTCATTCATTCAATTAATATTTTATATAATATACTGGATACTTGATTTTACAGTTTAATGGAGATGACAGAGAATAAAAAGAAACACAAATTTTGGCTGCATGGGTGTATATATACACAACAGTGATAAATGCTGTTAAAAACCATCTTGATGAAAATCAATTAATGTAAGCCATCATATCAGCAGGCTAAAAAAGACAAATCCTAGGATCATATCAATAGATGTTAAAAAAAAAAAAAAGCATTTGGCAAACTGCAATGCCCATTCATGATAAAAATTTCCATAGTACTGGAAGTCCTGTCTAAGGCAATGAGACAAGTGTATTAGTTGGTTTGTGCTGCTATAACAAAATATCTGAGACTGGGTCATTAATAAAGGACATAAATTTATTTCTCACCGTTGTCAAGGCTGGGAGTTTAAAATAAAGGCATCAACAGGTTCAGGGTCTGAGCAGAGTCCCATCTTTACTTCTAAGATGAAGCCTTGTTGCTGCATTCTCCAGAGGGGAGAACTGCTGTGACCTCAGATGGCAGAAGGGATAAAAGAGGCTAAAAGGGGCAAACTCTCTCTAAAGCCTTTCTATTAGAGCATTAATCCCTTCATGAGGGAGACAAGGACAATACAAGTAAAGGAAACAACAGACTAATATCTTTCACAAACTTAGACACAAAAATCTTCAAAACATCCTAGCAAACTGAATCGCAAAATATATGAAAATAATTATATGCCAATTATATAACCAATTCATACCAGGACCACATGAAACTTACTTCAGGTATACCAGGCTGGTTCAATATTAAAAACTCAATTAATGTAATCCATCATATAAGCTTAAAAATCATATGATAATACAAATTTTTGCAGACAAAGACTTTGGTGAAATTTAACATCCCTTCATAACAAAAACTTTCAGAAAAATAAAAAGAAAAATTAATGTGATAAACAATATCTGCAAAAAACTTGCAGTGACTATCACATCTAGTGGTAAAAGATTAAATAAGGAACAACATCCAGATGTCCAGCCTCTCCACCTTTATTTAA
>NW_003852599.1:2036563-2048745 GCF_000181295.1 Otolemur garnettii | reverse complement strand
AAGTGATCAAAGGGTGGAAAGAAAGTTTTTTTCCTAGAGAGGTAACATAAGCGAAATGGCAGAGTAGGCTGCTCCAAGCTCTAATCTCCCCTCAAAAAAATTACTGAAAAGTAAGTACAGAACATCAGAATCAACTTTGTTAGTATTCTGTAAAATGGAAAAATTCACTAGAGGGGTTGTGAACTAGGAGGGTTTTAAGAGCAGATATGAGCTGGCAGGAGGAAGAATTGGTGAAATTCTTGAATTATAGAGCCTGAGGAGCAGAAAGAAGAAAAATGAAGAAAAGTGAGTGAAGCCTGAGGGACTCATGGGGCACCATCAACCACACCAGGACACGCACCATGAGATTGCCAGAAGGAGAAGGGAAAGAAAGAAAGAATATTTGAAGAAATTATACCTAAAAACTTTCCAAATTTGATGAAATTTGATGGAAGACAGTATATCAAATTTAAGAATCTAAAAATCTAAGAACTCAACAGACTTGAAGTAGAATAAAATCAAAAAGACCCACACTGAGACACATTGTAATTAATTTGTCAAAAGCCAAAGCCAAGAGAGAGAATCTTAAAGATAGCAAGAGAGTGGCTACTCAGCATGCGATCCTCACTACAGTTAGCAGCCAGTTTCTCACCTGTAACTATAAAGACTAGGAGGCAATGGGATAGGATTTTTAAGGTATTGAAAGAAGAAAAATGTCAATCAAAAGGCCATATCTGGCAAAACTATCTTTTAAAAATAAGAGAGAAATTAGGGTATTTCTAAACCAATAAAGCTGGCAGAATCTGTTATCACTTGATTTGCCCTACTAGAAATGCTAAAGCAAGCTCTTCAGGTTGAAATTTAAGGAAACTAGATAGTAATTCAAAGCTGTGTGAAGAAATAAAGACCTCTGGTAAAGGTAGATATCTGGCAAGTATGAAAGCCAGTATAATTGTATTTTTAATGTGTGACTCCCCTTTTTTCTACATGATTTAAAAGACAAACAGATAAAAAATAATGGTAAATCTATGTTATTGAGCACACAATGTATAAAATGTAATTTGTGACAATGACATAAATGGGGACTGTATCTGTGTAGGAGCATAGTTTTGTATGCAGTTGAAATTATATTGACATACATTCAAATCAGATTGTTGTAAATTTAGGATGTTGAGTTGGTAGCCATCAAGAAAACATCTAAAGAACATACACAAACAATCTGGGGCTTACCATCAAAACCTTTGAAGTTCTGTCGAGTTCCATATGTGAAGGCTCTCACAGAATTGTCAGCACACTCTTTAACCAATCCCACTGCTTTTGCCCCCAAGTAACACTCTAATCTTGGAGGCACCAACAAGATATAAGTCCTTATTTTTATAGTGTGTCTTTCTCATATCTGTTTAACAGTGGTCTAAACAACAACTGGGCACCTTCAAAAACAAATGATGAACACAGTCTTAAAAACAGGCAAACACAGATGTTTCAAAAATAAAAACTTTCTAAATAAACATAATGTTTCTAGTTTGGTGCAAAAAATTATATTCACAATTTAAATCCATCTTCCAAGTTATTAAGGAATATAAGCAAGTTGGGGATGGCATTTCTTTATAGTTTTTTAATAATCATAAGAACTGGAAAATGTAGTAATCAGTAGCTTGCCACTTATGCAAATCTGAAGTAGATATGAGACAAGAATCCAATATTTATGAGCTCTAGGCATAAAGTTGCACTGAGTAAAAATATGGAGAAAAGGATGCAATATCTTAATATAAACATAATGAACCAAAATTTAAGCATATTAATTTGCAATAAAATATTCCAGTGTGAAAAACCCATAAATAGACAATTATGACTGGATTATAACAAAGTTTGTCAATGTTAAATATTAAACAATAAAAAGCAATATAACTTGTCAGTGTTTAAAAAAAAAACAGCAATATAACTTGTCAGTGATTAAAAAAAAATATATATACAAAAAGAAATAAGAAAGACATCAAGCAGTTCACTACCAAAAAATAAAAATAAAAATCAACTGAACACAAAAGAAGGCAGGAATGAAAGAAATGAGATACCAAAAGAAAAAGAAAAAGAAAGAAAAAAGAAGCTCTATAAGACATATAGAAAGCAAATAGCAAAATGGCAGAAGAATATTCTTCATTATCAGTAATTATGTTAAATATAAATAGACTAAACTCTCCAATCAATCAGAGACTGTGAGAATGGATTTTTAAAAGTATAATCTAACTATCAACTGCCCACATGTCACTTGCTTTAGATCAAAAGACACACAAAAATTGAAAGTGAAGGAATCAAAAAAGAAATTCTAAGCAAAGAATAATCAAGAGCACTAAACTGGCTGTACTAATATCAGACAAAATAGATTTTGTTGGGTTTTTTTGTTTGTTTTTCTTTTGAGACGGAGTCTCACTATGTGGCTCAAACTCTTGCACTTAAGCGATTCTCTTGCCTCAGCCTCCCAAGTAGCTGAGACTACAGGCACCTGCCACAACACCCAGCTATTTTTTGTTGTTATTGTTGTTGTAGTTGTCATTGTTTGGCAGGCCTGGGCTGGATTCAAACCTGCCAGCTCCTTTGTATGTGGCTGGTGCCCTAGCTGCTTGAGCTACAAGGTATGGAGCCAAAATAGAGTTTTTAAGTTAAAAACTGTTACAAGAGACAAGGAAAAACATTATATATTTCTACATGGGTCAATTCATCAAGAAGATATAATACTTATAAACATATATGCACCAAAATATATGACACCTCAAGCTATATGAAACAGAACCCCCAAATACATGAAATAAATATTGACAAAATTTAAAGCAGAAATAGTTCTACAATATTAGCTGTGGACTTTTATAGCCTACTTTCAGTGGTAGATGGAATAAATAGAAGATAAATAAGGTAATAGAGGATTTGAATAACACCATAAACCAACTAGACCTAATGTACATCTATGTAAAATGCTCCATTCAACAACGGCAGAATATATTCTTCTCTAGTGCACATGGAACATTCTCTAGAATAGATTGTAAATTAGGCCATAAAACAAGCCTCAATAAACTTAAAAATAGTTAAATAATACAAAACATATTCTCTGACTGTAACAGAATAAAGCTCCAACCAATAACAGAAAGTGTAAAATCCACAAATACGTGGAAATAAGACAGCACACTCTTAACCAATGAGTCAAAAGAAATTATAAGAGAATTAAAAAATACTTAGATATGAATGTGAATGAAAACACAACATGCTAAAAATTACAGAATGCCGCAAAGGCAGTATTCAAAGACAAGATATGGTCTATAAATGCCTACAAAATAGAAGATCTTAAACCAATGCCTAACTTTACACTTTGAAGAACTAGAAAAAGAAAATTAAATTAAATCAAAGCTAGCAGAAGAAAGGAAAGAATAAACACTAGAGTAAAGATAAATAAAATGGAGAACAGAAAAACAGTAGAAAGAATCATTGGAACCATAGTAGGCTTTTGGAAAAGATCAATAAAATTGACAAACCTTTATTTAGCTAGAGGAAAGAGAGAGAGAGAGATAAATAATTAAAATCAGACAGGAAATTGGGAATGTTACTACCAACCTCAGAGAGATAAAAGGGATCATAAGAGAATAGGAGTATTGAGCAGCACCTATGGCTCAAAGAAGTAGGCTGCTGGCCCCTTATACCAGAGGTGGTGGGTTCAAATGCGGCCCCAGCCAAAAAAAAAAAAAGGAGAGAGAGAAAGAATAGGAGTATTTAAATGCCAATATTTATTGGCAGAATTATTCACAATAGCCTAAAGCTGGAAGCAACCAAGTATTTACCAACAGAAGAAAAGTTTTTAAAAATGTGAACTGAACATATGATAAAGTATTATTTAACCTTAAAAACGAATGAAGTTCTGATACACACTGCAAAATGGTTGAACCTTGAAAATACTATAGTAAAGAAAATAAGCTAGACATAAAAGACAAATACTGCATGATTCCACTTATAAGAAATATCTGTCATAGTCAAATTCAGGGAAACATAGATTAAAAGTTACCAGTGCCTAAGTGGTGAGACAGAGGGATAAGAAATTTTTGCTTAATGATTACAGAGTTTCTGTTTGGGGCCATCAAAAAGTTTCGGCCATACATACTTTTGGGAGATGCCATGCCATTCTCTTGCTCCTTTTCTCCCTACCCCCTAATTCCCTTCGTTCACTCCCTGATCGCTTCTCTCTCTCTTTCTCATCTTTTCCCTCCACTCTCTTCCCTCTCTCTAACACAAAATATACTTAAACTTTTGGGGGGAACATTTTTAGAAATGGTAGTGATGATTATATAACATATCCAGTAAATGCGATTAATGCCACTGAATTGTAGGCTTGAACATGGCCCAAACAGCAAATGTTTATAGTACGTATATTTTACCGCAGTAAAAAAAAGTTTTTCAACAGTTTATTTTGAAACAATTGGATGACCACAGAGGGAAAAAAAAACTTCACAGCTTGTCTCACACTGTACACAAAAATCAATTCAAGATGTTTAGACAGACCTAAATGTAAAACCCAAAACTATAAAACTTTTAGGAAAAAAATGCAAAATACTATTGTGACCTTGGAGTCATCCAAGATCTCTTAGCGTGGCATAGAAAGCACTGACTGTAAAATAAGAAATTGATAAATTAGACTTCACAAGAATTTAAATGTTCTGCTCATGAAAGACACTATAAGGAAAATGAATGAGCAATCCGCAGCCTAGGAGAAAACATTCATGAAACATACATCTTACAAAGGACTTGTATCCAGAATATATAAAGAACTCCAGCTCCAAAATAAAAAGAACAAACAACCTAATAAATACATAGTCAAAAGACTCGAAGAGAGTCTCGAAGAGTGTTAAGAGCCTCAAGGAGAGACAAAAGAAAATATATGAATGGTTGGAAACAAATGAAAAAGTTTTCACCATCATTAGTTGTTAGAGAAATGCAAATTAAAACCTCAATGAGTTGTACTACACA
Organism: Otolemur garnettii; assembly: GCF_000181295.1. Classification (NCBI taxonomy): domain Eukaryota; kingdom Metazoa; phylum Chordata; class Mammalia; order Primates; family Galagidae; genus Otolemur; species Otolemur garnettii. The sequence continues at coordinate 2,043,762 of NW_003852599.1, read as the reverse complement.
TTCATTAGAACAGCAAGAACTCAAAAGGTTTAAAATAAAGCACTACCAAGGACGTGGAACAACCAGGACTCTCATATATTGCTAGAGAGGGTATAAAATGGTACCTCTTCTTTGGAATTGGCCATTTTTCATGAAGTTACGCCTAGAATTATCCTGTGACACCATAATTTTGCGGCAGCTATTTACGAAAGAGAAATAAAAGCAAATATCCATTCAAAAAGTGGTTCATGGAAAATTTATTTTCCAGTAACCAAAACAGCACAAATATATACTCATCCGTAAGAAAATGGGTTTAAAACTTGTAATATGTTCATGAGATGGAAGACTAATCAACAATAAAAAGTACGCTACATAGATACACAACATACACAATAACACCGATAGATATCACAGATATTGTACTGAGCGCAAGAAACAAGACACAGAGTTTTCATACTATATTAACCCATGTACACAAAACTCTAGGACAGAAAAAAAACCAACACAGTCATAAAAAAACATCAAGACAGGCGTTTGCCTCTAGGGCAAGGGGAGGAATTGGCTGGGAGCAGACACGAGAGAAATTTTCTGATAGGGTATGGGTTTCACCAATGTATCCACCTGTCAAAACAGTACAGCTTATATTTGTGCAGGTCAGTACATTTTATTTTTTTTTAAGATTATAACATCAATGTCTTTTTATCATTTTTTATTTTTACATATACATGTGGTTATTAGGTTTCCACTTTTTGCCTTCACAGAATTAAAAAGGCTTAAAATTTACCAACAACAACAACGGTTAAGATAAGGACTAGAAAGAAAAACCTTGTAAAGAATGAATGAAGATAAACACATTCAGAAAAGAAGTCCAACGATTGCTGCAACGAAGGATTAAGCAATAATAATAATAGTAATGCAAAGAAAGTAACATTCACATTGTCGAATAAGAGTATGACTATTATAGAGTGCTTGGACTCTGAGGTTCAGTATGGAGTCATCATCATTAAGAAGTCATCATTAATTTATTTTTTTCCAAAGTCTCAAAAAATAGACCACTAATATTTATAAATAAAAATAAAAGATAATTTCAAAAAACAGATCATGCCAAATCTTATAGACAATAGAAAAAGAAGAAAAACTTCAAAATCATTCTGCTTAATCTGGATACACCTGATATTAAAATTGGAAAAAATATATTATTATAAAGGGGAAATTACAAACATAATTCACTTTTAAATGAGGATGCAGTATCCTGTATCCTAAATAACATATTAACAAATTGAAGTAAAGATTAATGTTTAAGTGATGTACTTTAGTCAAAATCGAATCCGATTGATGTGAGAGTTAGTCACTATTTTCTTTTCTTTCCTTGTCCTTACCCGCACCCCCTCCCTCTGTCTCTGCTCACCCCTATCCCCATGCCCCAGCATGTCATTAATTGTCATTAATTGTCCTCCCCAATAAGACATAAGAAGAGGCTAGCCATGCACAGTGAGGGGAGAGGGTCAAAGACGATAAAACAGGGTCCATAGAACGCCTAGATTTGTTCTGGTTAAGAAGGTAAAAGCTCAGTGGAGCTGAAATAAGAGTTGATGAAAAGAGGCTGAAATGAGAAAACCATTGAGTTAGACAGGGTCCAGATCACACAGGCCCGGTTAAGCCGGGAAAAGGAGTGTTCATTTTTTCTTTTTAATGGAAGACCATTGGAGGGTTTTAAGCAGGACAACATCATCCTTCAATTTGTGTCTTTTAAGCGATCACTCTAGCGACTGTGGGGGATGCATTGGAGAAGCCAAAAGCCCAAGCAGGGAAAGTGGAAGAGGCCAGTGCCATCATCTTGGTGAGAAATGAAAATTATTGGGACCAGTAGGCAGCAGCAGGGGGAAGAAAGTCAATCATTTCCAGACACATTTAGGACTGAATAGTGTTCCATGGTACACATATACCACGGTTTATTAACGCAGTCACTTGGGTTGATTCCACATCTGGAGACTTTACATCTTTTGTACTAACCTGGGTAGACAGAGAATATTCTTTTTAGCAAAGTATCACAAGAGTGGAAAAGCAAGTATTCAATGTACTGAATCCTAATGTGAAGCCAGTAGATGAACTAATACAAGCCCACATAAGAGGAAAACTCAATTTAACTTGGGGGAGGATGATGGGGAATTGGTGTGCCTCAGCTAATGGGCACAATGTAAGGGAATATGGCACACCTCCTGGGTGAGGGTCACAGCTACAACAAGGACCTTACCTAACAAACCCAAACATTCTAACCTAATTGTTTGTACACGACATAGTAATCTGCAATTAAAAAAAGAAGACACATTTAGGAGATGGAAAGAATTGAACTTGATACTAGATGGCTGTGTGGGAAGAGATAGGAAGAGAGAGAGAGCTTATTGAATTAAGAAACTGAGCACAGGCTGATGCTCTTTGCAAAAGTGGGGAAGACTGGAAGAAGTTCAGATGTGAGGCGAGAGCGGCCCCCAGGGGCATTTGGATCCCAGGACGTCTAAAAATGGAGCAGAGAGGTCAGGGTGAGGCAGCAGGACATACAAGCGTGGAAGTCAGAGGACGGCTTGGTCTGGGAATAACAAGAAGAGAGTCATCAGCCTCCAGAGGCATTTGAAGCTCTGTAAACCAGTGAGAGTGAGGGGAGAGTTCAGACAGGGTCCCGAGGTGAGTCCTGGGACACACAGGGAAATCCACCCCAAAGTAGGGGAGAGAAATGGCCAGAGGAAGAGCAGAAACAGAAGAGAGTGATGTCACGGAGCACATTTGAGAGGATGGGGATCGTCAGTTGTGTTAAATGGTACAAGAGGATTATATGTAACCCAAACATTTGTAGACCCCCATAATATTCGGAAATTAAAAATACATACATAACTAAATGGAGCTGTGAGGTTGGGGAAGAGAGACGTCTCTGCGGAATTTAGTAACACAGAGGCTGCTGACGACCTCAGCAAGATCAGACACCACTGGAGTGGGTGTAGCTGAATCCAGACTGCGCTGAGTGAAGCGCTAACTACGGGGATGGGAAACTAGGAAGTACGTGTGGCCATCTTGTTCTAGAATCTCTGCTATGAAATAAGTCAAGAAAACTGGAAGGTTTGCAAGAGAGAGAGAGTGTGGGAAGGAGGCCCCTGAGAGGATGGGAAATCCGGACAGTAGGACTGCTGGCCGCCCATGACAGTCCTCCTAAAGATAACGATTTTCACATGGGGCCACGTGACATTTCCTTTTTTTTTTGTTTTTTAATGCATAGCATTGTTCATTTTATTTTAAGACGATTATTTACATAGACAAATGTAAGATCTACAAGTATAAGAGTGCCTACAGTTTTTGATATTCTATTTTATCATTTTATATTTATTTATTTTATTTCTATACATGATTTGTTTATTTTTATTTCAGATTAATATGAGGGCACATATGATTAGGTTACATCATTTGCGTTTGTAAGAAAAAGTCCCAGTTGCAGTTGAGCCCTTCACCCAGGAGATGTGCCACATACCCCTCCATTGTACCCATCAGGTGGGGACTTACTATCCTCCCCCTTCTTGAATTTAATTGTGTTTTTCTCTTTTGGGGGATCTGTAGTTGTTGATCTACTAGTTTCAACATAGTATTGAGTACAGGGGGTGTTTGCTTTCCCATTCTTGAGATACTTAGGAAAATCTTCTCAAAATCCATCCAGGTAAATACAAAAGGTGATATTTCTTAATGTGAGCCTCAGCAAAGAAAGGGATCCTGTTGAAAAATAACACAGGAGAAGGCGATTACCTTGGGTGTGTGATGAATGTAACCTGCTTGAGTGTGCTCAGGCAGGGAAGGGACAAATGATTGAGTTCACTGTCCACACTTGGTCTTTTCAGAGAGAAATGGAGAGATGAGCAAGGGATTTGAGGCTCTTTGCAAGGGGGTAACTATAGCAATGGACCACAAAAAGCTCAGTGGTGATGAGCTAGGATGTCATGGCACTCTACTCAGGGCACAGAGTGAGACTCTGTCTCAAAAAAAAAAGCTCAGTGGTGAGAGGAGGATAGTGAAGACAAAGAAACTGAGGGTGGTGGAATAGCCATGTGCATGGGGGGTTGGGGATCAACAAATGGATCCCAGAGTGATTTCATGGGGGGCCCTTGAGAAAGCAGATGTGAAGACAGGTTGCAATCGGGGCAGAGGGTGTTGGGAGTTTTAATTTTGGAGGTAGTCGTACATTTGCGGGGATATTTTGGAGTGGAGGGGAAGAAAGTGTCATTGCAGATTGAGAAGCTACAAAGACACCAAGGATGGGTGCAGTAGGCTCCTAGGGCTGCCCTAACAAAGGGCCACAGATTGAGTGGTTTAAACAGCAGGAATACGTATTCTCAGCATTCTGGAGGCTGGAAGTCCAAGGTCAAGGTGCTCTCAGGTTTGCTTTCTTCTGAGGCCTCACTCCTTGATTTGCAGGTGGCTGTCTTCTCACCGTGTCCTCGCATGGCTGTCCCTCACCTCGTGGATGTGTGTGTCCTAATCTCCTCCTCCGGACACCAGTCATATTAGATTAGGGCCCACCCTCATGACTTCATTTTACCTTAATTGTCTCTACCTATTGGACCTGTCTCCAAATGTAGTCACAGTCTGAGATACTGGGGTTAGGGAATCAACATACGAATTGAGTGAGCAGAGGGCACAATTCAGGCCATAAGGACAGGGTATTAGAAGAGCACTCAGTAACATTCAGGATACAGAGGAAGATAAAGAACCAGGAACTTTTTAATAAAATGCTCTCAAATGTTTACGGCAACACAATTCACAATTGCAAAGATGTAGAATCAAACCAAGCCCTCAACAATTCATGAGTGGACTAATAAAATGTGATATATGTATACCATAGAGCACTACTCAGCCGTTTTAAAAAGTTGAATTAATACCCTTTGCAACAATCTGGATGTAACTAGAGTCCATTCTTCTAAGTGAGGTATCATAGGGATGGAAAAACAAATACCACATGTATTCACTTTTACATTGGAACTAACCAATAAGCACACATGTGCACAGAGGGAAGTGAGAGTCAATGGAAAGAGGCCAGGAGCAGTGGATCACACCTGTAATCCTAGCACTCTGAGAGGCCGAGGAGGGTGGATTGCTAGAGCTCATAATTTCGAGACCAGCCTGAGCAAAAGTGAGACCCTGTCACTACTAAAAAAAAGAGAAAAACTGAGGCAAGAGGATTGCTTAAGCCCAAGAGTTGGAGGTTGCTGTGAACTATGACACCATGGCACTCTACCCAGGGTGACAGCTTGAGACTCTGTCTCAAAAACAAACAAACAAACAAACAAAAAACTCAGTGGAAAGCAACTGGAGGGAGAGGGGAAGAGAAGAGGGGAATGAACCGACCTTATGTAACTATGTACAGTATTTGGTGAGGGGCATACTTACAGCCAGGACTCAAGTACAAAAACAATCCTGTCTTTTACAACTGGAACTTTATCTTGAAATTGAGAACAATGTAATCTAAACATTTGTACCCTCATATCAATTTGAAATTTAAAAAAATTTTTTTAAAAATCCCCAAAGTTAAAAAAAGTATTATGTAACCTAAATATTTTCAGATTAAAAAAAAAAAGAAATTAAGTCTTCAGTGAATGAGGGGAGGGGCCATGTTGGTGGCAGCAGCAAGGGCTGTGTGTGTATCTTGAGAGCAGCAGGTAACCTAAGCCTGAGTCTCGAAGAAGTGGTGGCATTCAAAAACTGGAGAGAGACCTTCTGGAAGCAGCAGTGAGGAGTAAGGAGAAGAACCAGCCTCCCGCCCTGGTTGTGAGAAATTTGGAAAGACATGGAGAGGGCTGCCAGAGCAGGGATATCCTCAGGCAACAGCCATGTTTCAGAAAAGGCAGCAGGTGCATGGGACGTGGGGGGAGAGGCTGAGGACACAGGGGAGGGAGTCTGGCCCCAGTTGGAGCAGGAGTCAACATCGGCTGCACCTGCAGCAGCACGCCGGTGTGTACATGCGCACACGTACGTGTGTTTACATATTCTGGGCTCCATCTATTTCAAGACCACTATTCAGCTTATCCCACCTCCAAAGCAGTAACTCTCATTGTCTATTTCCCATGTGGGACATTTTTACCGCCTCTAATTGGTGGCTGCAAGAAGCACACTCACTCAGTGGTGAGATGGGGCCACCCGTGAGATGGCAGCTGACTTGCCGGCTGAACTTTGAGACCCGTTTGTCAGTTTGTTCCTGGCGCAGATGCCCCCCGGGAGCTCTCACGGCCAGCTTTCTCTCCATTATTCCAAGGACAGCCTGAAGTTAAAAGAATCACATCCTGGGATTTGGTGTCTCTGTCGGCCTCTCCCATTAAAGGGACTCAATTAAAATGCCAAGGGTTGAAATGGCTCTTTGTTTTTTCACGTAATGCCAGACGATTCCTCCCTTCCGATTTATACATTTATGCCCTAAATGAAAAGTCAGCTGTGTGCAGTGGCTTAAGCTAATCCTGCAAGACGCATTGAGCCAAATGAGTGTATGCAAGTGCAGAAATTTGAGTTTGGGGCTGGAACATCTAAAGGACAGTCTGTGCCTACCCAGTTAGTACATTTTACTCCATGGAATGAGCCAGGCACTTTACAAAGATGATACATTTGCGAAAGACTATCTAGAAACAGGAAAATGAAACCCCAGCTAGGGCAGGCTCCCTGAGCTTAAATAGATGAGCATCTTTAAAAAATGAGTTGAACCTGTATTATTTTAGCCACTGGGAGGAAAGAAAATCAGTATTTTTTTTTTTAAGGAATTGAATATGGGAGACTATCCAGATATTTCAAGTTAAATAGTAAAAAGAATTAAAATCGTGTAAATAATTCTATTTTCATTCATTCAGCCAGAATTTTTTAAAACCCATATTGTCCTATGCTGGGAGCTGGGGATATAAAAAAGGCAAGACCTGTCCCTACGGCCCTCCCAGTCCAGGGGAAGGCAGACAGATGGAGATGATCAATTCTCATTAGCAGGTGGTCTAGGCTCGATCATAATCATCAACCTGTAGACTCAGGAACGGGGGAGCAGAGGGCATCTAGATTTGCAGCTCTAGAGCATTAGGCATTTCCTGGTGGGAGGGGGATAATTTCACAAGTATCTGAGCTATTTTAAAGGAAAGCGGATAACATTGTGATTAGCCAAAAGGAAATTTATTGAAAGGGTTTCTTGAACTCATAGAGTTTCTTGCTATTAT
>NW_003852599.1:2032945-2035440 GCF_000181295.1 Otolemur garnettii | reverse complement strand
GATTTATATCCCGAAAGAACAGCCTGGCTATTGTGTGAAGAGTGAATTTCAGGGGCAGAGGTTGAAGCAACCAGTAAGATCTTCCCACATTTGGTGATGGCTTCAGGGAAGGAGAGTCAGAGAAATGGAGGAATTGAGGAGGAGTCCCCAAGATTTTGACTTGGGCAGTTGAGTGGGTGCTGGTGTCCCTTACTGATGATTTGCTGTATGTCCTGTCTTCTACTGACTGTGGGGCCTTTCCTGCTCTTGATGGGTTGTGACTAGTTAGGGGAATGGGGGTGCAGAGATATGGATAGGAAATAAACAGTGGAAGTTACCGGAGTATGGAGAAGTATGCTCTGCCTGTGTAAAGCACTGCCCAAGTTCTCACCTGGGAGTTGACCTTGAGATGCTACCTCACTGGTCCATGACACCAGCAGCCATTTTCCTCTGTACCTCGGCCCCTCCTGTCTTCGCTTCCTTTTCTATCCGGCTCAGATGCCATTTCCTATCACTTCAGTCTCTCTCTTACCAATACCCTTACCCCCCAGCATTCCTCCAACCCAACTTCTGGAAAACACCAACTTTGGATGAATTCAATTATTGCTCATCTTTGGTTTCAGCACTGCTGAAAATCCACACAGATTGGTGTCACTACCAATCACTAGTGCCACTCTGAATTCCTGGTCTCTGACTTCAAATGGACCCTCCGTGCTGCCTGGCAATCCTTCTCTATTTCTCTTGTCAGCACTCTCTCTTTCTCCGCTGTGGCTGTTGCAGAGTTTTAACCCTCTCTTCAATGTCGCTTTTGCTTCTCTCTGAGCAGGTGAATCCACCCGCTTCACAGAGAAAATAGAAGCCGTTGGGAAGGGGAACTGCCTCAGCCTTTTTCCATCAACCTGTGAACTTACTTAAGTCTAAAACTGTCCTTAATTTACTTAAGTCTAAAACCCCTTGCCAGGGACATGTCTCCTGTTCCTGCTAAAAGCAATGCTTGAACCCAGATCTCATTCCTTCCCACCTTTTTGGGATATTCTTCTATTTATTCCCTTTCTTTATAAAAGGTAGAAACTATTCTTCCCTCTACCCCTAACAAGTCTCTCTCTTTTCTTCTCATCAAAACTTTCGAAATATTGTCGATGCATTTTTGTCTCCAGTTCTTGTCGTGAATACAATGGTCTGCTTTCACCATGAACCTGCCCTCACCGTGGTCACCAGTGACCTTTATTTGGAGTTTGATGGTCACCCTGCAGTCACTGTGCCCCTTGGATTCTCAGCAGCCTGGATGCTGTTAACTATTTCTCCCTTCCAGAAACTCTCTCTTCCCACTGGCTTCTGTGACACCACACTCTCCTGGTTTTCCCAAAACCTTTTAGGAAGTATCCCCACCTTCCTCTTCTTGACCTTGAATGACAGAGCCTTTTTTCTCTTTCCCTCCTATACCCTAATCTTACTTAGCTAGGTTCTGTGGTAGACGATTTGCAAAAATGGCCCTAATTCCCTTTCCCTCCCTGTGTTGCTATTCTTTGTAATATAACCTTGCAACTCTTCCCGTCAAGAGGTGGAGTCTATTTTAATCTACATCTTGGGTCTGGACCAGCTGTGACTTACCTTGGCTAACAGAAAGTGGCAAAGTAACATTGTGCCAGCTCCCAGTCTGGGCCTTGCTGCCCTATGAGCAAACCTGGGCTAGACTCCTGCATGATGAGATTCCTATGGTCCAGTCACCTCAGTCAATAACCAGCCAAGCAGCTGGTCAGTGAGGCCATCTCAGAGTAGCCAGCCTGAGCCAACCTGCCAGCTGACCACAGATACATGAGCAAACCCATCTGAGATCAGCCAAGCCTAGCCCAGATCCAACAACTTATGCAGCTATGAAAAATAATGTGTGGTCGCTATCAGTCACTAACTTTTGGGAATGATGTGCATTGTTGCAAAAACTACTGAAGTAGCTTCAGTCCCTCTCATGCCCTCAGGGATCATCTTCAGGTTGATGGATTCCTGGACTACATCTCAAGCATAGATCGGTCTTCCTAAGGTTAGAGCCACATTTACACGTGAGTGGTGGATGACAGTATTTATGCAGCCTTTTTGTTTGGTCCAGACACAATGCTACACATATTTCCCTTCATCCTCTCAACTGCTCTGTGTTAGGTAGGCTGTTTTCACTACCCTGTCTTCCGGATGAGAAAACTGATGAGATTGAACAGTGGTTCTCCATCTGTGGGTCGCGACCCACAGGAACTGTATTAAAGGGCTACGGCGCTTGGAAGGTTGAGAACCACTGCAAAGAGAGGCCGATGGCATGACCATGATCACACAGTAGATACAGGTGGGTTTAGGATTTGAATCCTGGTCTATTAGACTCCAAAGCCTGTTTGGTCGTTACTGTACTGCTTTCCCCACCATTTGTGTTCTCCTTTCTCCAACTTTAGTCTTCCTTTTATATGCTATTCTCCACTCTTTCTGGCTAATCTCCTACTTACTCTTTTTAACTCTACTCAAATGTTACCTCC
>NW_003852599.1:2028847-2032743 GCF_000181295.1 Otolemur garnettii | reverse complement strand
GACTGGTGGTGCTCCATTCACTTCACCCTGCCAGGTACCATGAGCCACCCTATATCAAAGGGACAGTTGCTAAGATATCACCACAGACAGCTCAAGGTCAGATACATAGAGCCCCAGTATCTAAAACTGCTCAAAACACCAGCTACTCATAGAAATGCAAATTTCAGTCCATTTGGCAATTTCTAAGGCAGCTGGGTCTGAAAATGAACTTTTCAGACAGGCAGAGAATTTGCAAAACCATTCACCCTAAACTCAGATATGTGAGCTTGAAGAGAAACTGCAAGACATCACCGGGTCCCTGATTTTTTCTTCTTTATTTCATGGATAGATGCTTTCTCATGAAAATGGGTTCTAAAATATGCTAGAAAGGAGAGATGTAAGAAGTGGAACTTGTCATCCTGGCCCTGTCTCAGGCAATTCAGGATCCAGATGGCCCCCAAAGGGTACTCTGTCTTTGACAGTGAAAGCCCTCCTTCTCTAGGGCTTCCTTGATGCTCCCAGTCTCAAGCTGCTCTTGTCCAGCTGGGCCGAGGAAGGTGTCATATAGTGTGAGGCCATCAATTCCACTTCAGCCACCTCTGATGTGAGGAGACAGTGCTGGAAGAAGCTGCCTCAGGAGATGAGAGTCTTTAGAGGACAAAACCCTGGGTTCTAGCAAAGGTCTCTAAGCAATAAACAAAAACAGAACAAAAGCCATGACACGATGTGTAGGGAGCAAACGCCAACATGGTGACAAAATGTGTCTGGAATACGTTTTGCAAAGTTTCTCAGAAAAGATCAGGGAATTTTTAGTCATCTACTTTTTAAGAGATTTCTTTTAAAAGTTATTGATTCTAAAATTAAGAACACACCAGAGAGGGACCCCGGAGCCAGCATAGTCATGGGGGGTCTTAGGTTACTTTGTCCATGAGTTAGTGGTGTTTGCCTTGGAATGATGGCGTAGTATTATTTTGGAATGTAGATGCTGTTGTACACTAATATGATAAAGACGAGTGCCTTCTCATCAAAAGTCCAGGTTTACTTCTTAGGTGCACAGCCAGGCTATATTCCCCAGTCTCCCTTCCATTTAGGTATAGCCATAGACTACGTTCTAGCGATTGAAATATGAGAATAAGTGATGTCCATCATTTCTAGGCTTGGCCATTAAATAATTCCCATACATCAGTTTTTCAACATAGAAAAAGTTGTGGAGATGGAGGGTGGTGATGGTTGTATACCAATGTGAGTGTACTTAATGCCACTGAGCCATATACTTTAAAGTGGTTAAAATGGTCTTGCTGTCTTCTTTAACCTAATCTCAGGAGTGACCTCTCTTCCTTCTGCCACATCAATTCATTAGAAATAAATCATTAGGTCCAGCCCACACTCAAGGACTTTTACACAAAAGTAGAAAGAGGGAATCACCAAGAGTATGAAAGCCAAGAGGCCGGGCTCTTTGGAAGCCAGAGGTTCTATTTGTTACAGGGACAAGGCTACCTTAACTAGTATAATAAGCCTAATGGATGCTTTTGCAGCCTTGATATTGCTACGCATTTTTGAAGGTTGTTTGAACATTTTCTCCCATGCATCCAGCCTCTTCCTAGGAGCAGAGGGAGAAGTGCCCAATTTTAGGTTATTCATAACTCGAGAGATGGGTGATGATGTTTCAAAGAGGACTGAGTTTTTCTGGCAAGACCCTCATCTTTATCTTGACCATAGCTGACCAAATCCAAGAAGCAAGGGAGATTTCATTGTCTCTTGTCACCAAATGTTCCCATTGTCCTTCTCCCAGGACATTCACCACGGTGATGGCTTTGCTACCCTGTTACTTCAGGCAGTGGAGGAGGGGCTTGGCCAGACAGCTGTCAGATGCAAAGATCCTCCCTACGTGCGTGTAGTTCAACTTAATTGCTCATCTGGCTAAGCCCCATTCCTCTCCAGATGTTGTATCACGGCACTGCTGGAATTGCTGCTTTTAGCCCCTTCTCATCACCCTAATTAAGCAAAATAATAAGGCAACATGTTAGACATGATGATCGAGTTTTAATTAGACTTTGATAAACCCAATGTGAATTTGGTCTCGTCAGGTGCAACATTTCTGATGAGCAGGAAGACCGGTGAATCATGAGATGGTTTTGGTATAAATAGCAACTGTGGTTCCAATTTCATCTGTGTTCAGGAAGGTCAGGGATTGGGGCGGGGGGGTGTAACCTTAATAATAACCCTTTACCTTTAGGGAACAGTTTACAGTTTTCAAAGTTTGTTCAGACCATTGCTATTCGACTGTGTGAGCTGAGGCTCGTTTGGCATAAAGCATGAAAGCGCAGATGGGGAGAAGAGGGAGAAGCTAATGTCTAGTCAACTCCTAAGGCTTGCCAGGCCTTGTGCTAGGAGCATCAGAGAAGGAAGAGAAGACAAATGTCTCATGAGAGTCTCTATCTTAAGAAGTGTCAGAGCAAGGATTCCCGCCCACTTCTCTTTACTCTCCTTACTACTTCATGCAAATGATCTTCCAAAGCCATCCTGAGAGACAATGGTCAGAGAGGGAAATACACAGAATTAGAGCTGAAAGTACCCTTAGAGAGAATGCCGACCGTCTCACTACATACGTGGGTAAACTGAGGCACAAAAAGGCAAAGGCCAGCACCCTGGTCGCACAATGATGTGTTGACAGAACCAGACAACAATTTAAGTTAGACACTCTCATGCTCTTTAATGTATTTAATTCAGTTTGATGCAGCAAATACATGTGGTGTATCTACCAGAGGCTGAGTGCTGTTTTAGGGATGCATCCATGGATTTAAGTAAATAAAGATCTATGTTCTAGCAGACTTCCACTCTAGGGGGAATGAATAGTGAACAATAAATTAATTAATTTATATAGTTTGTTAAGGGAGGATAAATGCTATGGACATAGAGAGAAAAATAGAGCTGGATAAAGGAGCATGGGAGCCATAAAGATGGGTGAACTTTTTCAAACAGCGTGATTAGGGCAGGTCTTACTGAGACAGAGAAAATTCCTAAAGGCAAAGGCTTCCACCCATTCCTTCCTTTACCCATTCTCTGGAAATTTACTGAACACTTCCTCTGTCCAGCCTGCTGATAAAGGTGGGGGTGATGTCCACAGGATCCAGCCACCCATCTCCCTCTGGGGTCTCTGCATAATCCCCAGGAGCTCTGCTGTGGTCTATGCCGCTTTATTCTAACAAATTGGATTTCCCAAGATCATGACTGGCCAAGGGAATCCAATGCTTCCACAGGGCACAGAACATCTGGATGCAAAATGGAAGGATTCCCAGCCAGCAGAGGCTGGGCATGGAGGTGAGAAGGTGTCCTCTGCTATGCTGGGGAGCAGGTGGTTTATCTGCAGGACCCTTCCTCTCCTCCCACTCAATTGCCATATGTGGTCCCCCACAAGCTTTCCTCCTTAGAAAATGACCCACCTAACCTTCACCCACCTTTCCACTTCCTAATTTCTCCAGATTGGAGTTAATTCTATCATCAAAGCCTGTTTGAAACCCTTGGGTGCCAGCTGGTTGCCATGTAAGCTTAATGAGTCTGTGGGTTCCTGTGTCTACTCCAGTCTGCTAATTGGAGTCCACTGACCCCAGACCATTCATCTCTCTCCTTCTAATTTGTTGAAGTAGCATTCGAGAGATAAGTGGTCTCTGCCAGGGGTCTTTATATTACACTATGTGGGAGCAATAATCCTTGGCGTTTGGGTAGAATTTTACAACTGACAAGGCATTTTCCCATCCATCATGTCATTTGCATCCCACGAAGTGCTGGATCATTATTTCTTTTTTCTTCCCTAGATTAGAAAGCCTATACTCTTAGGAGTGAAACATTTGTCCAACATCACACAGCTATTGAAGCATAACTAAATGGCCAGTGTTCTTTCTAGATGCCTAAGCTGG
>NW_003852599.1:2028050-2028431 GCF_000181295.1 Otolemur garnettii | reverse complement strand
GACAAAGAAATAACACGATGGATACTCAGAGATGTCCCTAATGATCCCTTTACAGAGCTACCCTGAGACTATAATGTAGGATTATGTAAGGTATGCTCTGCACATAAGGTACCTGACCATAAGGGATGGGGGTCAATCTAAATCCAGACCCACACTCCACTCACTCACCATTTAGCACAATTAAATAGCCAGTGCTCTTTCTGGACTCCTACAGAAAGGCTGCACTAGGCTATGTATACCTTGAAAAAGGGACACCTTTTATCCGCCTGACTCCAGGGCACTGCATGGATCATCAGAGGTCTTTTATACCTTCCCATAGGTTTGGAGATTCTCATGGTCTAATTTATCTGCCTCTGTAGGGCTTGGCTGCCAAGGCTTCAC
>NW_003852599.1:1975588-2027713 GCF_000181295.1 Otolemur garnettii | reverse complement strand
CAGAAAAATAAGGCATGGTGGTCAGGAGATGACTTTTGAGCAGAGACCTGTCCAAAAGGAGGTAAGGGAGTGAGCCATGGGAAAAGGGGAGGGGAGGTGATATGATTCCTCTACAATTTGGGAAAAGGAATGGCATTGTTTTTGCTGCTATAGTTTTGACTCCTCTAACCCTCCTTTGTCTCCAGTTTAAGTGTTTTAAGGGGGTTGAGGTTTGGGGTAATTCATTCAACAAATTCAGTAAGCATTTCTCAAATCCCTACTGTGTGCCAGACACTGTTCTAGGCCCTATTCTGGGTCTGAGGAATATAGCAGGGAGCAAGACAGGCAAATCTCCCTTCTTCGTGGGGCTTCTATTTCCATCAATAGCAAGATGACTCTGGATTCTGCCCTCTCTTTGTTGAGGCCCACATGGGATGGGGGTGTGATGGGCACTGTTTCCCTGAGCCTACCTCTCCTTAGATACATGCAAGTTGGGGAAGGGGTGGGGAAGCCAGCAAGGGTGGAAGGACCCAGGGCTAACCACACTCTTTGAGAGTACTTTGTGTTGGTGACTCTCACGAAAATCAAGAGTAAGAAGTTAAAATTGTGTCAGGTCAAGAAAAGCGGAGAGAAAGGACAGCCTGGGGAGAGAGGAGCTTAAGAGGCTAAGCTTCCTGAAGGAGGCAGAATTGACTTTGCCCTAGGAATGCACATATATTCTGGGGAGGAAAGGAAGAGAATCAGAAGCTTCACCTTGCTTGCATTTTATATGTATGTACATAAGCATTCTCCCCAAATTGTACTTGCCCTTCAAGATCCAGCTTTAAAAGTATCTCCTTGCCAGATGCGATGGCGCACACCTGTAGTCCCAGCTACTCAGGAGACTGAGATGGGAGCATCGCTTGAGTCCAGGAATTCTGGGCTGTAGTGTGCTATGCTGATCAGGTGTCTGCACTAAGTTCAGCATCAATATGGTGACCTCTGGGGAGCAGGGTGGGGGCCACCAGGTTGCCTAAGGATGGGTGAACTGGCCCAGGTCAGAAACAGAGCAGGTCAAAACTCCCATGCTGATCAGTAGTGGGATCGCGTCTGTGAATAGCCACTGCACTCCAGCCTGGGCAACATAGAGAAACCCCATCTCTAAAAAAAAAAAAGTATCTCCTTTGTAGGACCATCCTTAAAACACTTGATCACATCCATCTATACCACCCAAAGCACTGTATAGATTGACTGCAATCCCTATCAAAATACCAATGGCATTCTTCGCAGAAATTTTTAAAAACTCCCAAAATTCATATGGAACTTCAAAAGACCCCAAATAGCAAAAGAGTTTCTGAGCAAAAGGAACAAAACTGAGGTATCTCAATACCTGATCTCAAATTGTATTGCAAAGCTATGGTAACCAAAACAGCGTGACACATGGACCAATGGAACATGATAGAAAACCTAGAAATAAATCCAGGCACTTATAGTCAACTCATTTCTGACAATAACATACATTAGAGAAAGGACAATCTCTTTAATAAATGGTGCTGACATGTATGACAACCCACAGCCAACATCATACTGAATGGAAAAATGTTGAAAGCATCACTCCTAAGAACTGGAACAAGACAAGGATATCTACTTTCATCACTCCTATCAATGGTACTGGAAGTCCTAGCCAGAACTGTCAGGAAAGAGAAAGAAATAAAAGACATCCAAGTCAGAAAGTAAAATAATCTCTGTTTGCTAATGATATGATCTTATAGCTAGAAAATCTTAAAGGCTCAGCCAAAGGACTCCTAGATTTGCAAAATGATTCAGTAAAGTTTCAGGATACAAAATCAGTAGCATTTTTATATGTCAATACTGATCAGGCTGAAGCCCAAATGAAGAAGTGAATCTCATTTTTGATACCTAAATAAATAAATTAAACCTAGGAATATATTTAACAAAGGAGGTGAAAACTTTCTATAAAGAAAGTGACAAGATACTGATTAAAGAAATTGTAGATGACACAAACAAATGGAAAAACATACCATGACCAAATGCCCCAAACAATCTACAGATTCAATCCAATTCCTGTAATTTTTCACAACATTAGAAAAAATAACCCTAAAATTCATATGAAACCAAAATAGAACCTGGATAGCCAATGTAATCTTAACCAAAAAGAACAAAACTGGAGGCATCATAGTACCTTACTTCAAATTATATGCAAGGACATAGTAACCCAAACAACATGGTACAGGTATAAAAATAGACACATAGGCTTGGTGTCTGTATCTCAGCAATTAGGGCGCCAGTCACATACACTGGGGCTGACAGGTTTGAACCCAGCCAGGGCCTGCCAAACAACAATGACAACAACAACAACAACAAAGAAAAAATAGCCGGGCATTGTGGTGGGTGCTTGTAGTCCCAGCTACTTGGGAGGCTGAGGCAAGAGAATCACTTAAGCCCAAGAGTTTGAGGTTGCTGTGAGCTGTGATACCACAGCACTCTACCAAGGGTGACATAGTGAGACTGTGTCTCAAATAAATAAATAGACAGATCAATGGGACAGAATAGAGAACCCAGAATTAAAGTTGTGTGTTTACAACCAACTGATATTCCACAACATTGGCAAAAACATATGCTAAGGAAGGGATGTCAATAAGTGGTGTGGGGAAAACTGGATTGCCACATGCAGAAAAAAAATGGACCCCTATTTCTTAATATACATAAAGATTAACTCAAAATAGATTTAATTGTAAGAACTGAAACTATAAAAAATATTAGAAAATAGTCTAGGAATAAAACTCTTCTGGACATTGGCCTAGGGAAAGAATTTATGACTTAGACCTCAAAAACAAATGCAACAGAAACAAAAATAGACAAATGGGATTTAGTTAAACTAAAGAAACATAGCAAAAGAAGTAATAGTGAATGGACAACCTGCAGAATGGGAGAAAATATTAACTATACATCTGACAAAGAACTAACCTCCAGAATCTATAAGGAACTCAAACAACTCAACCACCACCAAAAAAATAATACCTCTATTAAAAAGTGGGCAAAAAACTTGAACAGACATTTTTCAAAAGAAGATACACAAATGACCAACAAGCATATTAAAAAACATTGTCAGTGTCACTAATTATCCGAGGAATGCAAATTAAAACCGCAGTGAGTTCTTACACCAATCAGAATGGCTATTAACAAAAAGCGAAAATAAATAAATCAATAAATAAATAACAGATGTTGGCAGAGATGGAGAGAAAAGGGAACATTTATACACTGGTGATGGGATTGTAAATTGTTATAGTACAATGTCTCTGGAAAACAGTATGGGGATTTGTCAAAGAACTAAAAATAGACCTATCATTTGATCCATCCATCCCACTACTGGGCAAACACCCAAATGAATGGAAATCATATCAAAAAGATACCTGTACTTGTATGTTCATTGTAGTGCTATTCACAATAGCAGAGGTATAGAGTCATCCTAAGAATAAAGAAAAGGTGGTATATATACACCCTGGAATATTACTCAGCAATCAAAAGGAATGAAATCATGTAGCAACACGGATAAGAACCAGATGCCATCATCTCCAGAGAAAGAATTCAAAAACAGAAAGCCAGATATTATATTAGCCCTTATAAATGGAGCTTAATAACATGTGTACATGGTCACAGAGAGGAGAACAAGGGACACTGGAGCCCTGGGAGGAGTGGAAGGGTGGAAAGGTGGTGAGGTGTGAGAAGTTACTTAATGGTTACAATGCACTAATCTAATCACAGCTACACTTAAAAACCTCGGCTTCACCATTACATGATATATCCATGAACAAAACTGTACTTATACCCTAAATCTATAAGAAAAATTAAAAATGACAAAATAAATAAGTAAATTAATTGGCTTTGGGGAAACTAAATGTCCACATACAGAAGAATGAAACCACATCCTGTATACAAATATTAACTCAGAACGGGTTAAAAACTTAAATCTAAGACCTGAAATAATGAAACTACTAAAAGAAAATATTGGGGAAATGTTTCAGAACTTTGATCTAGGTAAATATTTTTAGGTTAAGACCTCAACAGCACAGACAAAAAAAGCAAAAACAAAAACAAATAAACAAAACCCAGATAAATAAGACGACATCAAGCTAAAAAAAATCTTCTGCACAGCAAAGGAAACAATCCACAAAGTGAAGAGACAACCTTCAGAATGGGAGAAAAAAAAAATTTTTTTTAAATAAGACAGAGTCTCAGTATGTCGCCCTTGGTAGAGTGCCGTGATGTCACAGCTCACAGCAGCCTCAAACTCTTGGGCTCAAGTGATTCTCAGACCTCAGCCTCCCTAATAGCTGGGACTACAGGCACCTGCCACCATGCCTGGCTATGTTTTTTTTGTAGTTGTCATTGCTGTTTAGCAAGACCAGGTCCAGTTTGAATCCTTCAGCCTTGGTGTATGTGGCTGGCGCCCTACCCACTGAGCTATGGGCGCTGCACGATAAAATATTTTCAAACTATCCATCCGATAAGGAATTAATAACAGAATGCATGAGGAATTCAAACAACTCAATATAAATAAATAAATAAATAAATAATCTGATATTAAAATGGGCAAAAGACCTAAACAGACATTTCTCAAAACAAGAAATACAAATGTCCAAAAAGTTAATGAAAAAATACTCAACATTGCTAATCATCAGGGAAATACCAAATCAAAACTACACCGAGAGGCCAGGAGTGGTGGCTCAATGCCTGTAATCCTAGCACTTTGGGAGGCCGAGGAGGGGGGAATCTCCTGAGCTCAGGAGTTCAAGACCAACCTGAGCAAGAGTGAGAACCCTGTCTTTACTAAAAACAGAAAAACTAGCTAGGCATTGTGGTGCCTATAGTCTCAGCTACTTGGGAGGTTGAGGCAAGAGAATTGCTTGAGCCCGAGAGTTTGAGGTTGCTGTGAGTTATGACACCACAGCATTCTACTTAGGGCGACAAAGTGAGACTCTGTCTCAAAAAATAAATAAATAAAATAAAAACACAATGAGCTATCGTCTCACCCTGTTAGAATGATTATTATCATTTTTTTTTAAAAGGAATAAACCTGGTGAGAATGCAAAAAAAGAGGAGCATTTATGCAGTGTCGGTGGGAATGGGAGGTAATCCAAACCATTATGGAGAATAGTGCGGAGGTTCTTCAAAAAGCGAAAAATAGAACTATCATAGGATCCAGCAATCGCACTGCTGGATAGAGACACACAGAAGAAAGGAAATGGGTGTAATAAAGAGATACTATGTATCCGCACACCCCCGTTTATTGCAGCGCACTGCTCACAATAGCCAAGATATGGCATTGACCTCAGTGTCCACCAGCGGATTAAGAGATAAAGAAAATGTGGTATTTATACACAATGGGCTATTATTCAGTTACAAAAAAACAATGAAATCTTGTCATCTGCCACATGAATGGAACCCTAGGTCATTACATTAAATGAAGTCAGCCAGACGCAGAAAGACAAATACACATATCACCTGTTCTCACTCATAGGTGGGAACTGAAAGAGGAGACGTCATGGAGGTAGAGGGTGGACTGGTGGCGGCCAGAGGCTGGGGAGCAAGGGTGGTGAGGAAGAGAAGTTGTTAAGGGGTACAATTAGGTAGAAGAAATAAGTCTTAGTAGGGACAGTACAGTAAGGACATCAGAGTTAACGATACTTATTATATATTTCATAGTACCGGGAAAGGAGATTTGTACTGGTGTCAACTCAGAGAATAAATCTTCGAGGCGATAGATATCCCAGTTACTCTGATTGGATCTTTAAACATTGTGTACAAGTATCAAAATATCACATGTGCCCCCCAAATAGGAACACCTATTATATACCAAGCTTTGTAATTCAAAAGAACTCGCTCACTTCCTGATTTCAACAGATGTCATGCCCGGCTCCTAACTCAGTGTTTCTGTTACCCGTCACGGAACTTGGCTCGCAGCAAGTACTCAGTACATACCCTGGGGGATGGATGAATGAATGAATGGATGGACAATATGATGTCTGTTTGGGTATAGTTTTACCTCAGGGTAGCTTGTTGTCTCAGGGCATATGCGCATGAGGATAGGGGGAAAGTTTTAAGACTGATGAATTAATGTATTTTACCCCTATAGCCCCTAGACTGTGGATGTACATATAATAAAAGTTTAATAACTGTGTGCTGAATGAAAGAAGATAAGCTTTGACCAGAAATATGAGACCAAATGTTCAGTTTTTCCCATGAAACTTTAATGCCGTAAAGGATTTCTGCATATGAAATTTACCCTTCTCTGCTCACCTTTACATAATTCAAGCAGCATGTGTCTCCTTGGGGACTTCTCTGGACATTAAGTTCCCTCTCAACAGTCCTAGGATTGAACAGCTGCATGTAAGCAATTGCCATCGATCTGTCATTAAGAGGGGTAATGGAGCACCATGGGAGGAAGGGCATGTGACCAGAGGGGGAGGTACACAAGGGGACGGGGTCCGAGGCACAGCGCCTGCCTTTGGGGAGGCCGGGAGTTCAGAGAAGTTAGAACGTGAGACAAGGCCACAGACACACCTGGGAGACCTGGGGGTCTGTAACCTGTTTTGTGATGTGTTTGTGTCTTTCCCCTGAATCATATCTAACTCCTGGCCCCTCAACGTCAGCTTGGCAAGCACATCTCCACAGAGAAAGTCAGACAAGGGAAGAGGTTGGAGAGGTTGTCTTTGTTTTCCAGCAAAAACCCAGGAGATAATGAGGAAAAGCATCCAGGCGCTCTTTGAAGACGGGTGTCCCCTGGGAGCTACAAGAAGAGCAGAAAATGGCTCAGGCTCCTCAATCCTCCCTTCCCACAAACATCTGCACTGATGATTTGATAAGCACAGGTCTGGGTCCGGACATGACCAAGTCTGCAGAGAAGCAGCTGGCTGAGACCCTTCACGGAGGACAGGAAGGAAATGACTTCTGCTAGAGACCCAGGACTCAGAAGAGTGAAACTCTGAGAAAAAGAGGATCTAGAATGAAGTTCTGTCCTATGGAGGCTGGGAGTAGAAACCTATCAGCCCACCCCACTTCACTGTGACTTCTCAGTGCTAAATGCTCTTGAGGATGCTGAGAGAAATGCAGAATGAAAGTAGCATTTACATAGGTCACTCTGAAAGTTTTGAGACAGGCTGTATTAGGGTTCATTATTTCACTTCCAAGAAAGACAGTGATAGCGTCTTTTCTGATTTGTCCATGCAAGTTTCAACTTACTTGACATTTGGTGTTGTTGAGAGGGCTTCTTTAGTTTCCATCCATGCAGATTTTACATTTCTTAATTTTTGCATATCTCGAATTACCTGCATATCTGTAATTACAACCCACAAGATGATCATTCCCAAAGATCTTCCAGCAGAAATGGGTAACAGCCACCTGGACTGAGGCAGGGAGCTGTGCAAAGCTTGCTTCATGGAACCCTCACCCAATGCTGTGAAACAAGTTCTGTGATTCTCACTCACAGTGGATGGAACTGTGGCCCCACCACACCAAAAAATATATCCCAGAATCTGTCAATGGGATGTTATTTGGAGAAAAAGGTCTTTACAGATGTAATTAAGTTAAGGATCTCAAGATGAGATTATCCTGGGTTATTCAGGCAGGAGACCTAAATCCAAAGACAAGGGTCTTTACAAAAGGCGGGAGAGGAGGAGACACAGGGAGAGAAGAGGCAGCCATACACAGACAGAGGCGGAGACTGGGGTGATGCCAATGCCAGCCAAGGACCACTGGAGCCCACACGAGCTGGAGGAGGCAAGAAGAGATTCTCCCCTACAGCCTTCAGCAGGGATGTGGCCCTCCCAGCACCTCCAGAACTGCGAGAGGATAAATTACTGTTGTTTTTAGACTACCCAGTTTCTGGTTATTTGTTATGGTAGCCTTAGAAAATTAATGCACCATTTCTTGGTGCTAGAGAAATAAGGCTCAGAGAGATCAAGCAACCTCTTTGAGGACTCCCGATTCATATGAGACAGATCTGGGTTACAGACTTGCAGATGGAGCAAAATGTTAGCATTTTCCAAGGAGCATCCTGCAAAAATGGGTCCAGAAAGGCCACCTGAAAAGAGTTCCATCGGCAGGTGGTGCCTGTAGCTCACTGGGTAGGGCAACAGCCACATACACCAAGGCTGGTGGGTTCGAACCTGGCCCAGGCCAGCTAAACAACAATGACAACTGCAACAACAACAACAAATAGCTGGGCATTGTGGCAGATGCCTGTAGTCCCAGCTGCTTGGGAGGCTGAGGCAAGAGAATCTCTTGAGCCCAAGAGTTTGAGGTTGCTGTGAGCTGTGATGTCATAACTCTCTACCAAGGGTGACATAGTGAGACTCTGTCTCAAAAAAAAAACAAGAGTTCTATAGGCAGAAGGTTTGGGAACACTGTACCTTGAAGGTTTCCACTGGTAAGGGCCTAGCAAAAGCTCAACAAGACCTTCCATCACCCTGCCTAGAGCTTAGGTCCATACCCCGGCTAGTCTTTCTCCTAGTACCCTCCCTGCACTTCCCTACTTGGAACTTAAAAATTACAAGCCAGATGGTAGAGATGCTGAGCCTTTTTTCTTATATTTATTTACCATTAGCCTGTCTTCTTTTGAAAAGCTTCTGTTCATGTCTTTTGTCCACTTTTTAAGGGGATTGTTTGATCTTTTTTCTTGTTTATTTGTGCAATTATTTGTAGATTCTCCTTCTTAGCCCTTTATTGGATGTATAGCATGCAAATATTTTCTTCCGTTCCATAGGTGTCTATTCTCTCTGTTGACTGTTTCCTTGGCTGCACAGAAATTGCAAAGATGTGGAATTAGCCCAAGTGCCCATCAGTTGATAAGTGGATAAATAAAATGTGGTGTATGTACACCATGGAGTCCTACTCAGCCATAAAAAAAATGGTAAACTAATACCTTTTGTAACAACCTGGATGGAACTGGAGACCATTCTCCTAAGTGAAGTATTGCAAGAATGGAAAAACAAGCACCACATGTACTCTCTATTAAATGGGAATTGATCAACACTTTGGGTGATGAGCACACAGGTAACTTTGACTCAAACTGTATAAAAGCGATTCACATAGCCAAAATATTTGTACCCCCATCATATTCTGAAACTTTTTTTTTTTTTTTTTTTTTTTTTTGAGACAGAGCCTCAAGCTGTCCCCCTGGGTAGAGTGCCGTGGCTTTACAGCTCACAGCAACCTCCAACTCCTGGGCTCAAGCGAGTCTCCTGCCTCCGCCTCCCAAGTAGCTGGGACCACAGGCGCCCGCCACAACGCCCGGCCATTTTCTGGTTGCAGCCGTCATTGTTGTTTTGGCGGGTCCGGGCTGGGGATTCGAACCCGCCACCCTAGGTGTACGTGGCTGGCGCCTCAGCCGGTTGAGCTATAGGCGCCAAGCCCATATTCTGAAACTTTAAAAACAAAATCACAAGCCTGAATAAATGCATATTTGAATTTTGTTTTGGTGGAAATTTTTCTCCCCTGCTAGACCACTGGCCTCCTGAGACCCAGGGCTACATCTGATTTCTTCCCTAAGGTTTTCCTAGAGCTGCACAAGACACTTGGTACATGGCAAGGAGCCATTAATACCTGCTGAATGGATGATCAAGAAAAAACTATTAAGCTTCTTAAAAACCCAGATATTCCAAACTTATTTTACTATTAAACTCTTTCCCTTATAGAAGATCAGATTTGGGGAAAAGTTCTCTGCCAAAAAAAAATTAGGCTGACTCAACTGTTTTCCAAGGTTGAATCTGGACCTCTCTCCAAAGGGCGTTTCACTCCAGGGAGACTTCACTCTCTCCCTGGGAAAGAGACACTCAGGTGGCAACACAATCCCAATGAACATACCTGTGGGACTCGGGGGGTGAGGAGGAACAGATGAGCTGATTTAAAGTCTACATGAAAAAGCAAACATGGGATATCAGCCAGAAAAATTCCAAAGTGAAATTTAAGAGAATAAAGAAAAATGACAGGCCTTGCCGGATATCAAAATATAATAAAAATCCCTATAATACTTATAATTGGTACTAAGATAAGTCAGTAAAGGAAAGGAAAAGAGGGTCCAGATAGAAACTCCAGGACACACAGGAATTTTGTATATGATAAATGTGGTATTTCACATCACTTAAGCAAAAAAGGATTATTCAATAAGGGGTGTTGAGACAACCAACTTGCCATCTGGAAAAAAGTAAAGCTAGAGCTCATCTTCACTTCTCACGCCAAAGCAAGTTCCAGATGGAGCGAGGATTTCAACATAAAAAATAAACCCATAAAAGTACTCGAAAGAAATATGGGAGAACTTTTTTTATGACTATAGAGTAGAGACAGCCTTTCTAAGCAAGACATAAACTCTCTAAACTGAGAAAGTAAGGAATTGATTTGTTTCAGTGGAAAAATGAAATTTTCTGAACTCCAAAAACCACTATACTACTAGGCATCTACCCAGAAGGAAAAAATAATTTTGTCATAAAGACATTTGCGCTAGATTGTTTATTGCAGCTCAATTTACAATCGCCAAGTTGTGGAAACAACCTAAATGCCCATCAACCCGGGAGTGGATTAACAAACTGTGGTATGAAGTGGAATACTATTCAGCTCTAAAAAAAGATGGAGACTTCACATCTTTTATTTTAACTTGGATGGAGTTGAAACACATTCTTCTTAGTAAAATATCACAAGAATGGAAAAGCAAATATCCAAGGTACACAATACTAATATGAAGGCAGTAGATGATCTAATTCATGCCCACAAAGGAGAAAAACTCATTCCAATTCAAGTTGGGGAGAGGGGGAAGAAGGGAGAGGGGAGAGAAAGAGAGGGGGGCCTGGGGTGCTCCCACTTAATGGGCACAATGTAGGCATGTATGGCACACCTTTGGGGTGCAGGGCACAACTACAAGAGGGACTCTGCCTGACAAATTCAAATATTGTGACCTGGTTGTTTGTACTCTCACATTAACCTGAAATAAATTTAAAAAAAAATCTACACACAAATTCAAAGTCAACTAACAAACTGGGAAAAAATATCCGCAACTCATATGACAAAGGCCTGGTGTACATAATATATTAAAAGCTCTTGGAGATCAATAAGAAAATGACAGCTCAACAGGGAAAAAAATGGGCAAAAAACAAGACAAAACAAAAAAACACAGACAACTCAGAGGAAAAAATTTATAAAGTTGTTGATATGTCTCTTCATCATTTCCTAAAAATTGACAGAGAATGTTGTATGTTTTTATCAGGTACAACACCATGCTTTGAAGTGCATTCACATTGTGGAATGGAGGAATTTAGCTAACTAACAAATGCATCACCTCACAGAGTCATCACTTTTGTGGTGAGAGCCTTTAACATCCATTCTCAATACATTTTTCAAGAGTAAAATATATCATCATTTTAGTCATCTTGCTGTACACTAGATCTACTCAAATTTACTCCTCTTATCTAACTGTAATTACATATCCTTTGACCTAAACTGCCTTTTGTAATTAAGGAAATGTACATTTTAAAATGAGACATCATTTTCATCTATTAGGTTGGCAAAATTCAAAAATGTGATAAGACACAGTGCTGTCACGGGGTGGAGAAATAGGCACTCTCATGTACTGTTAGTGGAAAACATACCTTGGGGCAGGCTCTTTGCTGGGGAATTTAGTAACGTCTCTCAAAATGAAGAGTGGGCCTGATGCTCAAAGCATGGCCTGAATCAGTACTCACCCTGGCCAGCCCAGGTGGGCCCCAAGTCCACTTCTCCTCAGCCACCAGCCAGGAAGCCACATAGCCCTTGAACTTCCTGCCACCCATCCTGAAGACCTCCCTCAACCCCATATCAGCCTGGAGCGGTGCCTCCTGCATCCCCTGTCTGTGTCTCACCTCTTTGATTGAGATTATTGGCTGTGAACAACTGTGCCAAATCCCATAAGATAGTGGGATACGAGCCCAGCCGCAGAACCAACAGAACATCAAGAATGCAGCCCCTGACAAACAGGGTGGACATGGAAGGCAGGGTGCATTCCACTCTTGAACAAAAGTGTGAATTGATCATTACTGAAATTACACAGACTGGCCACTGACACCAACGATCCCCACTTGGTGAATTCTCTGAGACCCATTACCTGAATGAGTCAGGGTAATCTGTCGAAGAATGGAGTGACAATGGAACCAGCTTCCCAGGAGCATGGTATGGTGTGGTAGCTTTTTGACTCTCGTGTCCTAGAAAACGGTGACTGTGGGAGCTAAGCCCCAGCTGGGTAGCTCAGAATCATGGGAGCGGCTTCCCCATGCAGCGCATGTGTCCTTGGGTTACCTATAACCTTTCCACAAGCTGTGCCAAAACACCTGCCACATTCTCCTGGGTATGTCCACCACTCTTTCCTAAAGGCAGCTTGCGCCCTCCCTCAAAGAAACATTAAAATGGTATGTAGATTTTAAATCAGCAATCTGTCTTCTAAAAATTTATCTTTCAGATACGCTTATGCATGTGCCAAAGACATGTACGATTATAGGATCGGTAGTAATAGCAAAAGACAGAAAATAATTTAAATGTCAATCAATGGAGAACTAGTTAGATGAATTATGGGACATCTTGTGATGGAAAGTTAGGCAGCCATGAAAAAAGATGAGACAGCTGATATAGACACATCCCAAATATATACACATATTTTTTTTTAAAAAACAAGGTACTAGATGTTCCATCACTGATGCAAAAAGAGATTATATATGCATAGAATATTTCTCCAAGAAAAATTGTCAGTAGAAAAGCTATCGGGTAATAAGGCTTTCTCTATTCCACTGCAGACCAGCCCTCCCCTACCTCAGAAGGAAGGAAGATCAGTTCCCTGACAAGGAGGGTCTTTAGATGTGGCCCTTCTCCCAAGGCAGTGGTCCAGAGCACAGAACTGGGCTCCTCTTTAGGATCGTTATCCAAAATCTGCTGACTGTGAAGGCCTCCAGCAAGGATGGTCTGGAGGCAGGTTCTGGACAGCTGCCTGTAGACTCACAGTCTGAGGCCAGAAGCCCATTCCCAGGATGTGTCTTCTTTGTCAGCTACCCCCGATGTGTGGAGCACGTTCTGTGTGGAACACCCAGCACCGTGATCTCGAGTCCGGAGCTGTCCCTCCCACACCAGCACTGCTTTGTGGAGTATCTAGAACTACATCTGGGGAGTCAGGTGCTGCTCCCTGGAGCCCTGTCCCCAGCATGCAGGCGGCTATCAGCCTGGAACACAGATCACCTCAGTCCTGAGCACTTGCTGCCTGCCAGGAGACCAGGTAGGGGCTGTGAGTCCTGAGCACTACATATGGGGACCACAGGCTCTAGGATGTTGAGGGGTTTGGTCACTGCTTATTGGAGTCGTGATCGTGTCCCTAGCTGACTGGTAGGCATGGCTGCCACCACTACACCTGCAGTGTTTCCTCATGAATCACCTATTTTTGATTATTAGCTCAGAGCAGGTGGTTTTTTTTTCTTCCTCCCCATCTGACCTCCCTGCAATAACATATTTATTGGATACCTACTGTGTGCTGAGCATGGTGGTATCCTGATACCTACTGTGTGCTAGGCAGGGTGGTGCCTTGATACCTACTGTGTGCTGGGCATGATGGTACCCTGATACCTACTGGGTGCTAAGCAGGGTGGTGCCCTGATACCTACTGTGTGCTGAGCATGGTGGTACCCTGATACCTACTGGGTGATGGGCATGGTGGTACCCTCATACCTACTGTGTGCTAGGCATGGTGGTTCCCTGATACCTACTGGGTGATGGGCATGGTGATACCCTCATACCTACTGTGTGCTAGGCGTGGTGGTTCCCTGATACCTACTGGGTGATGGGCATGGTGGTACCCTGATACGTGCTAGGCATGATGGTACCTTGATACCTACTGTCTGCTGGGCATGGTGGTACCCTCATACCCACTGTGTGCTGGGCAGGGTAGTGCCTTGGTACATACTGTATACTGGCCCTGGTGGGAGTCTCACAGGATTGGTAGTGGTAGCAAAGGACAGAACCTGCTTCCTTAATCCGAGTCTTGCTTAAACACATGTAGGGTGGTCTGGCAGTTTTCTGAGCTACTCAGAGTGAGTTTAGCAGTCAGCACATAGATGTCGGTTGGACAAGCTCCCAGAAAGCTGAGGGCTAGAAAGATGGATTGACTTCATTTCAGGAAAGGCCAGAAGACCTGAGATTTGTTGTGAATGCCGGTATATTGGAGCCAAAGATATGCCAGGTTGGTCTCAGGGTAAATCAGGAAACCCTGTGTGTGTTTTATGGGTAGAGTCTAGACCAGAGGAGCTGAGGCTATGCCACGGTTCCTAAGATCCTGTTTTCCTCCTATCTTGAACCTTGCCCTTCTCACCCCCAACATCAATTTAAGCCACAGCTGCAATTAAACCACTCTGAGTCTCCATCGCAGATTCCTTGAGCCAGGTGCTTGGGAGGAGACAGTAGCAGCAGCTGTGTTGCCCCAGGGCTGCAAACCTGGGCACTTGGTCAGAGGTTCGTGCACAGTGAATTTACCAGCTGCTCTTTGCCAAGGGTTCCTTTCTCTGCCATTCTTTCTCCATGCTTATCTGTATCCCCAGTGCTGGCTCTGTCTTTCTGGAGAAAGATGGCTCCAGGCAGACTCATGCCTGCTTGAGGGACATCGCAAATCCTAATACCAATCAGAAAGCTTCTGCAGCCACCACTCTGGTGCACGACACCCCTGCTGGGTGGGGTGCTGAGTACAAAGTACAGGAGCACCTGGCTGCAAATCTTTGTCACAAGCAACTTGTTCACTTTTTCCACACCTTAGTTTTTTCACCGGCGAAAGAGGATACAAATTGTGTCTATTTCATAAGCTTGTTGGGAAGATTAAATGAATTAATATAGCTAAAAGCACTTGAAACAGTGGCTGGCACACAGCACCTACTCAATAAATATTAACTAGCATCACCACTAACCATGATATACTGAACATCAGACGTCATCCTTCACCTGTGTTATTCAATTTTCAAGCAATGCTCAAGGCAGGTACTGTCATCCTCCCTCTCCCTTTGCTGATAAAGAAACTGAGTCAAAGAGAGACAGGGTAACTTTATGTCTGAGAAGCGGTGGAGGTGAGATGTAAGTGTAGGGAGGCAGGCCCAGAGCTCACTGCACAGCACTGCCCACCAGAAGCTGCCCCCCTTTGTTAGAAGCATCAGGGGACACCAAGTGTCTTCAGAAATGCAGAATCCTTCCCTAGAGGTCTGGTGACTAGGAAAAAAAAAAAAAAACAGAAAGGGGGAATCCTGCTGAGGTCCCTTAATCTATGCCAGGGAGAATTCTTTGTGACACAGAAGGTTGTCTGGGCCCAGGTCACTGGGGGTGGCCCTTGTTTTAGGTGAACTGACCTCAGTCAGTGTAGGGAGATGGCAAAGGGCGTCAGCAGACGTAAGAGCCAACACCCAGCACAGAGTTAAATGCTTTAAACTCATTTAAGCTTCAAACTCCCCTAATGACTTCGTACTCATTTATCTCATCTTAACGATGATGAAGCTGGGGCACAGACAAGAAATCTGCCCCAGATCACACAGCTAGGAAATCGCAAGATTTGAACCAGGGGCAGTCTGGCTCCGGGGGCCGTGCTCTCAAACACCTACCCCAAACTGCATGAGAAGATGGCATGCCTGGCAGTTTGCCAGCCCAGAGCACACACAGTGAAGGTCAAGGGCTGACCTCCAGGATCTAGCCACCGGGAAATGGAGGAAAGTCTGACAATCCGAGGAGAATATATATTTGGAGCCTATGGGGAAGGGCAGGACTTCTGTCACCCCCACCTGTCATGCCGAGAGTACAGGAAGGGAGCCCAGAGCACACAAGGGCAGCCCTAGGCTGGGAGCTCAGGGGGCTGGGAGCTCAGGGAGCTAGGTCCTGGTGTCAGACGCGTGATCTGCGGAGCGCATCTTCCTCCCTGGCATCAGTCTTCTCTTTTGTAAATTAAGGTGGTCAGTTTATATGAGCTCTAAAGCTTTCTTGTTCTGATACTCTTTGTTCTGTCAAAAGAATTATGGTCCATTCTGGGAACAGAAACTTGTAGCGGGCTGATCCGTGTGAGGCTCACGCCACACAGAAGGTAGGGACTACCCTCCAGCTTGTCTTGGGAGGGGTCTGGCTGAGGACAGCAAATGCCATTAGTGTTGGCAGATGTTGAGCAGGTGATGCCTGAGCCTCTGATGTGAGTGGCACCTCAAAGGGGCCAAGAGGTGAAATGAATCCTGAGCTGTCTCCTAGGCCAAAACTTGAGGCACGGGATAGAAGTTGAGGAAGGACAGAACACAGCTCTGTGGAACAAAGGCAACATAGTAAGTTCTCATAGGGAAAGGTGGCATTCTCACCCCTGGGAGTGTCTGTGCAGAGAAGCGTGCTCTTCTGCCAGGGGTCTCGGAGAGGAAGTTTGTAATCTCTCCACTGGAGTCAGGATGTACCACATCTTAGTCTATTCATTCATGAGCATTTATTCACCCTGCTAATATTTAATGAGCACCTACAATGTGTCAGATGCTGGGCTAGGGACAGTTAATCAAAGATGAACCAGACACAGTCCTTCCTTGACCACAATGGTGAATATAGGACCAGGAGCACTGAGAACACTGATCCACTGGGGTGTTACATTCTGGTGGGTCAGGGGCCACTCAGAAGCAAGCTTTGGACGCCACATTTTCTATCCAAATTTGAAGTCCTCAGGGCAATGAGAGATGATGCCCTAAAGTTCGTGCTTCCAACCTCTTAGTTCCTATGCCCCCACAACTGAGCAGGTAGTGGCTGGCTGCCAGCCATGCTGGGGTGATGCTGGACACATCCATCACATTCAGGGATACGGGGATGGAGCAAGCAGGGATGCAGCTGCAGGCAGAGTGAGTGTCAAGGGATGCCAGCCCTCTAAGAGGACGCAGCAGATCTACTCCACCAGTTCACGGTCCAGGAGGAATCGGTGCTGCTGGCAGGGTGGGCAGGAAAGGAGGTTTCTGAAGTGCAGAGTAGGGACGGGGGGCAGGGGGTGACACTCAGAGCCAGGGCCTTCCTGGAATTCCAGAAAGAAAACTAAATTGGGCTCACTAGGGCAAGGGGCTTTAAGTTGAAGACCTAGGCACCTTGGGCCCCTTGGAAGACCAGATGGGGGAGGAGAGGATAGTAAAACACATCACAGCCAAGAGATCTGGTAAAGGAAGTACTGGGTGGCCACTCCAGTCTCCAACAGCGATTTCTCTGTTTTTGCTTTGCAAAGAGCAGTCGAGACTATTCCTTGCCCGCTGCTGTTTCCAGGACAAATCCTCTTGCTATCGGGTTCTGTTGAAGGTTAGGGCCACAGATGGGGAATTCCTGGCAGGGTGACTTGCATGGGTGAGCATTGCCAAAAACCCTCAGGAAGGCCACTAGAATTCAAGCCCCAGGGTCAGCCCAGGTCATCTGGAGAATGAGGGTAGGACTCAAAGCAACCCTCTCTGGGTTAGTCTTAGAAAACAAAAGGACTGGGAGCCCCCTGAAGGGGCCTCAGAGACGCAGACAAGGAGATGAAAGTTGAGATTAGAGGACCTACCTCTGAAATGAAGCTGACCATTGATTCCTCATCCATCAAGGAAGAGTTCAAAGAGCTTCTCTGAGGGTGACATTCTTCCCAACGCTGATCTTTCATCCCAAAGCCTCAGGTAGCTGCTGCCATTGGCAGGAGGGCCACTGAAACAGGCCAGCGTGTCTCTGTGCACATTTCCATTACCTGCAAAAGACAGAGCTCACAGCCTCCCTCCGCCCCTGTGCCAGCCACTTCTCATCACTTTGCAAGCATACCTCCTGTCATCCTCAACCACCATCCCAATTTTTATTAGCCAGGTTGGGGAGGGGGAATGAGATTTGGAGAAATATGGTAGTTGTTCAAGATTGCCAGTCAGTCATGGTAGAGAGGGGTCAGCCCAGGTCTATCTGCAACATTGCATCACAAAGCACCCATGCCCCGTTGTCACTTGTCCTGACGTGGTTCTTGGTGGCACCACAGGGGCGTCTTATTGTATGGCCTTTCATGTGGCATTGAATGACCACACCCACCACATCACACTAAGTGTCTTCAGAAATGGGGACTCCTTCCCTGGTACTAGGGACTAGGAAAAAAAGGAAATGGGGGATCCTGCTGAGGTTCCCTTCATCTATGCCAAGGACAGTTCCTTGTGGCACAGAAGGTTACCTGATGAGGACCTGGGCTCAGCTCTGGCTTCCCCCCCCCAGATGGCTGCATGGGCTCAGGTGGCAGGCACACATCTGCACCCTCACCTGTCTGCCTCCGTGAGGCTACTGGCACCTCCAAGCCATTGCTTCTCAATGCCAGGGGTCTTCCTTTGGTAGTATTTCTTATAGACTTTGCAATGATGCCTCCCTCTGCCCAGTCCTCACTCAAATGTCAATCTGCCCATGGCTCTGCCACTAAGACCTGGAGACAGACTGGCTGGGTCTGATACCGTGCTCCTTGTCCCCCCTACTCCCACCTCAGCCTGAATGCCTTCTGATGATGGCATTCATGTGCCGACCACACCGGCTCTACACCTGCGTCCCATCCACACACAGTCCAGCTTTCCTTGGCCACAGAAAACCATCTTTCTCTATCCCCAAATGGTCCAAAGGCCTGTCTCTTGGTTACCTGGGATCTGCTCTGCCGCGTGTCAGTCCTGGGTGGATCTGGAAGCTCAGTAGATTGGCTACCATGACCGATAAGAGTCCCATCTGGTGCATCTTGGAACAAGCCAGTGTGAGTTGGGACCTACCCATTTGTTGTCTTCTCTTTTCAACTAAATTGTGGCATCTCAAGGTCAGTCTCATACTCTATGTCCCAAATAACTAATTGAATCAGTAATTCTAGGAGAAGGAGAGGGGAAACTCACACTTATCAGATACTTACTTGAAAAAACACACTTAGGAGCTGCTAGGAGTGAATCGTGACCCCTCCTCCCCAAAATTCATATGTGGAAGCCCTAAGCCCCAGTGGGGTGGTATTTGGAGATCACGTCTTTGGGAGGTAATTAGGATTAGTTGGGGATATGATGGTGAAACCCTCATGATGGGATTACTGTCCTCATAAAAAGAGGTTCCAGAGGTCTTGTGCTTTCTCCCTCTCTCTCTCCTTTTCTTTCTCTCCTCCCTCCATCCCCACCCCCTTCATACAAAGAAGTGGCCCTGTGAACACATCACAAGATGCCAGCTGGTACAGGCCAAGAGAAGAGGCCTCGAATGAAACCTACCTTGTCCAGCCCATAAGAAGTGCATTTTTGTGGTTTAAGCCGCCCAGTCTCTGATAGTTGCTGTGCAGCTTGAGTGCAGTGAGACAGGGGCCTCTGTCTTTTAACCCTGACAACCCCAGGAGGTAGAGGGACAGACAGCTCTGGTCTCCACTCCGAGCCATTCCCCATTTCTGCCTTAGTTTACAGAAAACCAATTTGGTTTTCGTATTAGCCAAGTGTAATGTGCCGGGAAAGGAAGGTTCCCTTCGCCATCCCTGGGGTCTCATCTTTCACCAGTCACGGCCAAAGGCTTAACAAGTAAACATAAGCGTCATTCAAATTCCAGTTCCAGAAACTGAGCTCTACAGCCAAGCTCTCTGGCCCAAATCTCAGCTCAGCAGTTACCTGTTGTGTGAGGCAAGTTGTTTTAATCTCTTCTACACCTTAGAAATAGCACTCGTTTCTTGGGGTTGTTGTATTAAGTTAACCCGTGAAACGTATATAGAAAGACACCTGTCACTTGTGAGCACTCAATAAACGTTACCGCTGTTGTCGTTGCTGCTATGAGCTATAATGGGGACCTCTTCGGGTTGCTTCTATGCAAGATGTGTTCCTTGATAAAAAGGGAAGTGACAGAAAAAGCTGCCTCCCTCTTGCTGTCTTGAATGCAATTGTGTTGCAATTTGATGCCTGGAGCGGCCATTTTCCAGTTTTGAAGAAATCACCTATGGATCAAAAAAAAAAAAAATGCTATTATGACGAGACTGAAACTTGGAGAAGCCTACCTCAAAACATCTCCTTATGTGAAATAACAGCTATTACGAGCCCCATGGTACCAATGGGGAAACTGAGGCTGGGGAAGGGAAAGGGAGGGGTTAAGTAATTTGCTCAAGATCACACAGTTAGTTGGCGGATCTAGGATTCAAACCCAGAGCCCAGGCTTCCTTTCCTTGGAACCAACAAGGCTGGAGGCTTGGAGAGAAGAGTGCGTCTCATAGAGGAGGTGAGGGAGGGGGGTGCTTTGCCTGACTCCACACTTCCCCTGGAAGAGGTGTACTGGAGCAGGTGCCTGCCTGCCTCCAGTGCCTCAGCTGTCAATAAAACCCCCAGCCTGGCTGTGGCAAGCTGCAGATTCATGCAAATTCAGGGCCTATATTTAGCAGTAATTTAGCTGTCATCAGTCAGAGGGAGAAGAAAAAGCCCTCCCCAATGTAATGGTTATTCATATCAACTACCTACTCCTCCAGTGCCTTGTAAATCCAATGGAGTCTGACTCCAAGTGGCAGGGGGCCGGTTGGCTTGGATTATTCAACCCGCTAGGGCAGAGATGATGGGGCGATGGCCTGAGTACAAAGGGAGGGAGGGAGCATTTTTCATGGAGGGTGATGATAAGGGAGAGAGAGATGGAGAAAGATGAGTCAGTCGTGAAAATCTAATAAAAAACCCGAAACAAGAAGGATGCCAATGAGTCAGAGGATGTCGGAGCTGGGAGGGCCCTTGGAAATCTAACAGTCCAAGCCCCTAGGAAACTGAGTCAGGGAGGGGAGCAATCACAGCAACAGTGATCATAATTACCACTAATTGAATTCCTGCTGTCTGTGCCAGGTACTGTGCTAAGCACTTTACTGGCTTGTGGTCATTTAGTTCTCTCAGTCATCCTACAAGATCAGAATTATTGTCCTGGATACAGAGAGATTCAGACACTTGCCACAGGTGCAAAAATGGCGGAGCTAGGATCGGGACCCAGGTCTGCCCGCCTGATGCCAGAGATAATAAGCCTGCCAAATGTCAACAGTTTCACGGTCATGGATGTCTGAGCTGGATCAGACTTTGGCTTAGCCAACTTCTGGTCCATTTTGTTTTCTCCTGTATCGCTTCTGCCTGGTGGAAAATAAATGAACAGAGAAGGAAAGAGCTATGGGCAGAAGGCAGAGTGAGTTGGTGTTTGAAGTAGTTGGACCTTTGGGAGAAAAAAAAAAGTGCTGTTTTTTCCTGTTAGTGATGCGTCCGTTTGATTTGTTTGAGGGTGGACGTGGGATACCTGTAAGACCAGAGGGAGCAGGTAAAGTGGGGAGGGAGGTGTGCCTAGGTGGGCACGATGTGGGGGCTGTGAGGGCATCAGGAGAGCACCCAGAGACTGGACACAGAAAGGGAAGATGGTGCCATTAACTCTGCCTTCAGGCCTAAGGTTGACCAGGCACCACTTTCCATGGGGAGAGAAACAATCCCAGGAGAAAATGATATTCAAGCAACACACTTGACCTAGTAATGGCTGGGCCAGGGGGACAGTGCCATGCCCCACTCACGGCCCAGGGAAGCCGCTCCCGGACCTCCACATCCTGAGCTGGTGCCCGAGCCCTACACGCAGCTCCTTCAGGACAGAGAGCACAGACTCTGTTCTCACGGTGCCTGGGTTCAAATCCTTCTTAGCTGTGTGACCCTGATCAAGTCACTTCCTCTGCCTGTGCCTCAGTTTATTCCACTATGCAATGGGACTAGTATTGGTCCAGACCTCGTCAGGTTTATGTGAGGATGAAGCAAGTGAGTATACATGAGGTGCTTAGCACAGCGCCTGGCAGAGTCGGCGTCCAGTGTCAGCTATCACTACTGCTTCTGTTGTTGTTAATTCTGAGAAGCTTTTATCTGCCAAAGCAGAAGGTCTGTAGGACTGAGTGGTTTCCCTCTGTAAACTCGGGGTGATGAAATTCTCCCTGCCATGCCACAGAGTGTGCACGCCAGTCATTCAGAGGATATGCAAAAATATTATATTTCTAGCTCTATCTTTTCCCCTCAGCTCCCCACCCCCCCACACACCACCTCCTCAGAACCACATTTATCCGGATAATAATAGAGAAAAAAAAATCCCGTGCTTTGTCCTCAGATTGCTCAGGTATCTTCAGACCGGTCAGCTTTATTTGGGATATTTTGGCCCAGAGGGACGCTCCTCCTTTACCCAGCCCCCCGCCCCCCCCCCATGCTGCTGCTTCATTTCCCCCCAGTCCGTGCTGCTCTGGTCCCCTGGGTCGGAGACCCTCAGATCCCTTCCTCTGTTCTGAGAGTTTCGGGCATCACGTGCAGCTTAACAGTCAGCACTTTGTATCCTAAGGAGCCAGGAAGAGGAATTGCCACAAATAACCGTGCTAATGGAGGTAATGGAAGGAGAGAGACTGATGTCTCCAGTTCACGGGAGGGCTGGTGGCACACGTCGCTGGCTGCGCAGAGCCCAGTCTGAGTGCTTCAGCAGGCTGCTGGCTCTTATAAAAGAGAGAGAGAGAGAGAGAGAGAGGCATGGTCGAGGCTGTGCTTCTGAGGCTCTGCCTGTAGAGACAACATCTCAGGAAAGAGCTTCAGAGTTCCCGGGTCTGAGGAAGGTACTGAGACAACCTTCTGTTCATTCTCCTGCCTCCACAGCACTTGCCCCAATTTTCCCTTTTCCAAATACTTCAGGGCAGGGCAGATGCAACAGAGAGTGGATGGTGTCATCTGTCAGTGGCTCTCAGTGTGTAGACCCCGGCAACAGCAGCATCACCAGACAACTTGCTAGAAATGCAAATTGTTAATAGGCTCCACCTCACAACTCCTGACTGCGGAGTCAGAAACTACAGAGGTGGGTTCTGCCATTCCGGGCTTTAACAAGCCCTCCAGGGAATTCTGCACGGTCTGGTTTGAGAACCACTGTCCTGTCGACAGTTCTCAAACTTTGCTGAATATTAGAATCATCTGGGGAGCTTTTACAACTCCCACTGACCAGGCTGCTCTCCAGCCCAATTAAATCAGGGTCCCTCAGAGTGGGATTCAGACGTCAGGGTTTCTAAGTTCCCCAGGTGATGTTGATACACATTGAGAGCTGTGAACCACTGATCTAAATATTTAATAGACAAATCTACAAACATCTTCCTTCCAATATGACTGTGCTTAGCAAAAGCCATAAAGATGTTTGGCCTCTGTGCAAGAGAAGGGATATAGAGTTTGTGCTGCTCCCGTTAGAAGCCAAAATATTACTGTGTCTTTTTTTAAAAATTGAGCAATAAATAAAGGTATGGTACTGTTAAGTAGCTTGTCCAAAGTCAGAAGCAAAGCTTTCAAAAGCAAACTAACCCAGGGCCTCAGGCTAGACCCTGCATCTGAAGCTAGACCATGACAACGGAGGCCATGTAAAATGTGCACGCTATTACTGTCATGACAAAAGCAGTTATTTCAACTCTGCTTCAGCTCTTGTGAACGACATCATCAGGCGACAGACATCAAGCGTATTTGACTAATGAGAATCCAGGAAGGCCAAGATCAAAGGCCAGACACAAAGAGTGGTTTTCCTACACTATCATAAGACAGAAATTAATACAAGAAACACAAAATTCATTCCCTCTGCTTCGTACCTACAAATAGAAATCGGAAGTTTTTAAACCACCACAAATATAACTTCCAGCCTTGGTTCCTCAACCCAGTAAGTTTGTTTTTTCCAGTAAGAATTTGATTCTTCCTCTTCCTGATCCCAAGCTTAGGCACTTAAAACTACCCTTGAGGACTCATCCCTTAGGAAAGAATTCAATAGAAGCAAAAAACACCTGCATAAGGATGTTAATGAAAGCACTACCTATAAAAAAAAAAAAAAAAAAAAAAGGTGATGAAAAAAACCACAGTAACAAAAATAATAATAGTAATTATGCTAGTGTCTACCTTTTACTGAATGCTCCCTATGTTCCCAGGACACTGCGCTAAGAAATTTACATGTATAATTTCACTTTGATTATATGTTGTAGAAATAATCATAACAGCATATAGTTACACAATACTTTGTTGTGGAAATTATAAAATATTTCTAGTTTTCCCTTTCCTGGGTACCAAATAAAACTGTACTGCTCTTCCCCCTTGCTGGGGGTGGGGCCTGTTAACTCTATCAAGTGACTTATAAACAGAAGTGGCCCATGGTTGCTCTGTCAGCTGAGTCCCCAAGCAAACACAAAGAGCAAAATCACACCACCTCCATCTGATCCCCCACCACCCATCAACCCCAATGCACATGTAACATGAGGAAGAAATAGACCTGTGTTTCATAAGCTACAGAGACTTAGGGGGTATTTGTTACTACAACGTAACAGCTTATCCTGACTGATGCATATAGTTGACCTTTGAAACATAAAGGAGTTAGGGGCGCCAACCTTCTGTGAAGTCAAAAATACAACTTTCAACTCCCCCAAACATATAACTACTAATAGCCCAGTTGATCAGAAGTATTACTGGCGACATAAACAGTTGATTAACACATAATTTGAATGTCAATACGTATCACATACTGTATTCTTACACTAAAATAGAGACAGGAAAATGTTATTGAGAGAAATCATAAGGAAGAGAAAAGATATTTGCTATTTGGTAAATGGAAATGGATCATCATAAAGATGGTTGTTGCCGTCTTTGTGATGAGAAGGCTATGGAGGAAGAGGGGCTGGTGTCGCTGTCTCAGGTGTGGCAGAGGTGGGAGAAAATCCACATGTAAGTGGATCCATGGATTTTAAACCCATGTTGTTCAAGGGTCGATTGTATAAAATTATCTCATTTTAAACCCAACAACATTTCTATGAGTGATTACTATTGGATCGATGTGGAGATGTAGACATAGAGGCTAAAAGAGACTGAATCCCTAACCTGCTCAAGTTCTCAGAGCCACGAGGTCTCAAAGGAGGCCACTAACACCAAAGACCAGACCCTCAATCACTCTGCTAGGGAAACGGTATAGCCATTCTAAAGGACGCTTAGGAAATCATTGAGATCAATAATTTTAAAGATAATGTGCAAACAGAAGGCGGGTATGTATGATGAAATAATAAAGGAAAGAATCAGGTTACGATTAACCTGTAATTATAATTACAGGTTTGCAATTGTATTTATAGGTGGCTAAGATGAACCAAGCCGGGAAGGAAATACATACGAATAGACAGGGTGGTTGTATTGGAACAGCAGGGTTAAGTGTGACTTGTCAGAAGTTTCCCGAGGGTTATTTCACCACATGTTCATTAATAAAACAAATCAATCTTCTTTTTCACATACCGCATTCACACAGAGTCCAGCATGTGGTAAAAAATAGAAAAGTGCCATCCATCAGCAGCACCCATCTTCTGCCCAACATCAGACATCTGGAAAGTCTGAATGAACCAAATGACTGGATTTTTCATGCTTCACTGAAGATTTGGGGAAGTGGGGAGGACGGATCTCTGGAGCCCAGTTAGGGAGAAATTCTGTGGGCAGCAATGCTGTGCTGAGGAGGCGTCTGGGAGGGGGAAGAAAACACTGTCCCCCAAGCAAATCAGATGCAAGACCCTGCCTTCCCCGATCAGCTGCCTCTACCTCAGGTTCTGGTAAGAAACAGGGTCCCCAGAGACTAGACATTTACCTGATGACAGAAGTGGGACAAGTGCTGTCCAGCCAGGCCTCACTGACCGCCCCCTCCCCCCGAATAGGGGAAGCATTGAGGATGGTTTCAACCTACCCCAAAGAGACGATGCCCAGTTAATATTCATGAAAATATATAGCAGATCCCATCTCAGGATGCTGATATTCCCAATACTCCCTTATGATGGAGTTTCTCTTCTGTAGGTTATCCCATGGGTATTCTGTGACCACCTTCACCAAGACCCCAGTTGCTGGACCACAGGAGAGCACCTGAGTTGAGGAGCAGGGGAGCTACAGGCCTCTGACCTGGTCTACCCAGAAGGCTCTACACACACACACACACACACACACACAATCATGTCTTTATTACAAGATCAACCAAACTCTCTCCAAAAGGAGCATTAACGTGAGACAGAGATTGGGCAGCAGACAGCAGAAGGACACAGAGGAAGAGACTGAGATGAGGATGTGTCCCAGGCACCATCATGGTGGAGTGCTGGACACTCTCTTGCTTCTGGGGGTGGATGGGAAATACTTACAAAAACAGGTGGCAGGTGGCTTTGGCCCTTGGGCTGTAGTTTGCAGGCCCCTGAGCTGGGACATGCAACTCCTCCACCTGAAAGCGGTGTGTCCACAAGCATTCCAGGAGTGGTGTCCCTGCTGCTCATTGACTGAACTTCCTATTTAGCGCTGCAAGGACTAACCTTGGGGGAACAATGGAATTAGTCTCCAGGCAGTGTCACTTTCTCCTAGTCCGTGGCCTGCGATCTTACAACTCCTGAGTTCTGGGGACAACCTGGAAAGGAAGAGAGACAGTGATGAGAGAGGCCACAGAGCTCCCCTTCTCCTTGTACCTCCTCTGCCTTCTGGGGAAAAACAGCTTCCTAAGGTGTGGGAAGATGAAGACAATCTCAAGGAAAAACACCATCTGCAAAAAATAAGCAACTTATTCTCGACTCCACACATCCTTAAATCCCCTTGCTCAGATTCCTAACAATGCCCAGCTACTTCCATGTCTATAGCTTCTCCCAGACATGCCACCCTGTCTGGTTTCAAAGCCACTATGCTGAGCTCCAGGTACAGGCAGACGACTGTCCCCACTTGGATGTCCTGTTGGCATCTCCTGGTTTCCAGTCCTCATGGGCTCCAGCTCTCTTCTTCCCCCAGCATTCCCATAGCGCCAAAACATCACCTTCAGTTACTCAATCGCTCAGGCCTGAATCGAGGAATCCTTACATGTCCGATCCAGGGCCAAGTATGATCAGTTTTGCCTCTGAAATGTATTTCAAACCTTTTCTCTTGCCCTCACCTCCACTGCCAGTGTCTCGGCACAAGCCTGGTCACTGTCTCTCTCAACAGCTTCCCGAGTGCTCTTTTTGCTTCTCTTCCTGCCTCCCTACTGTCCATTCTCCAGTAATTGGCTGGAGTGATAGTTTCTAAAGCAGAGAGGGCAGGTAGGCTCATGTTTTATCCTTCAGCTGCCTCTCTAAAACCTTCCCTTAGTTTCCCATAGCTCTTAGAATAAAGCCTGAAGTGCTCACAGGGCACTGAGGGCCCAGAATGATCTGGCTCCTGCCCACTTCCCCCACCCTATCCTAGGACACCCTCCTTGCTCCCAGCACTTCCATGCAAGCCTCCTTTCTGTTCCTGGAAAACAGCAAGGCCGCCCCAACCCCCCCAGACCACTGCACCTGCTGTTCCCTCTGCCTGATGCTCCCCCCAGTCCTCTGCATGATTGGTGTAGTCTCACCCCTCAGGTCTCAGTTTGAATTCAAGCATCTCACAGGGGTCTTCATCTCTGAAAGCAGCTCCAAGGCATCCTCCCAATGCTCTCCATCTATTTCCATCAGAGCCCTTGTCTTAGTCTGAAATGACCCTTTTTGGGGGATGTTTGTTTACCTGTGTATTGTTGCCTCACCCACTGGAACCCAGTCTCCCCGAAGACGTAAATCTTGTCCGCCCAATCTGCCGTTGCCTTTCCAGGGCCTGGAAGGAGACCTGCCACAGAATTTGTCTTCTATAAAGACATGTAGATTGAAGGAATGGATAACTTCACCCCCCAACATGTGGGGGAAACATCCAGGAGTCCTCCCTCCTCTCCTCTTCCCACTCTTCATTTGGTCTGATGAATGCAGAAACACTCAGGACACCTAGTTTGCATCTCCAGCCCACAGTAAAAAGAAGAAACTCTTCATTATTACTTTATCATTACCGTATGAATAGATAACATGAGTCTACCCTCTCAACAAATTTTTTAGAGTCAAGTACATAATTGCTAACTCTGAGGACAATGCTTTACAGCAGATCTCTAGAATTTACTCATCTTGCATAACCGAAGCTTTGTACCAGTTTAATAGCAGCTCCCCATTCCCCCTTCACCCGGCTCCTGGCAACCACCCTTCTACTTTTCTGCTTCTATGGATTTGACTACTTTGATATCTCAGATAAGTGGAATCACACAGTATATGTCCTTCTGTGACTGGTGTGTCTACCAGCATAATGTTCTCAAATTCATCCATGTTGTCTTATACCGCGGTATTTAAGAGGAGACCCTTCATCCTTATTGTCTCGCATGGCAGGATTTAGTAAGGGGCTCCTTTTGAAGTGTGCTGGGCAGTGGGTGTGGGATATGTGCAGACTTTCCCTCACAGCCCAGAGCAGGAGTTAGAGAAGTGAGGGCGTGTGGGGGGCCCAGGGCACTGGTGCCCCCCATTGGCCTTTTGTTCCCTTTACTCCAAGGAAATCTCTTGACTCTGAGTTTTTGTGTCTTTGCAGTGAGATCCACACCAGCCATCTCACGGAGTTATTGCCATGATCAAACGAGACGATACACATGAAGCTAACTCCCTACAGAGGAGCTCCAGAGACTCAGGGCAGGAGTAAGTTTCGGGGTGCTGCTGTGGTGGGCATATGAACTAATGCTGCTTTAAAGGAGGCCATCCAACCACTCTTTAGAAGAATGCAAGCTCTGTAGCGTGGAGACTTTGCT
Source organism: Otolemur garnettii (assembly GCF_000181295.1). Taxonomy (NCBI): domain Eukaryota; kingdom Metazoa; phylum Chordata; class Mammalia; order Primates; family Galagidae; genus Otolemur; species Otolemur garnettii. The sequence goes on along the minus strand of NW_003852599.1, from coordinate 1,999,114 downwards.
TTGTCAGTGCTGTCCCCCTCCCAGCACCTAGAACAGTCCCTGGCACCCAGCCGGCACTGAAGACTCAAGGAGACTAAATCAGGGGTAGCTGAGCATTCTTACTGGTTGTTAGTCAAGTATGAGAAAAGCAGGACTCAGACAAATTAGGCCAGGTTAACACGGCTGCTCCAAGTTATAACTTGAAAGAAAAAGAAAGAAAGAAAGACGGTGCAACTGGGTATAGTCAGGACCGGAATGAAATATCTCGAACCTGTTTGGGAGTTAACTACAGGATTTAGCACCTGGGAACCGTGTTCTTCGGGGCTGTTATTTTACCCCTTTCTCATCTCCCTCCTGTTTGGGCTCAATATATTTCCCGGCAGCAAACCTTCTATATTACTTTTCTGCCATGCTTCACTTACCCCAGACAGACTCTGGGATTAACTTGGGCAATCCATTCTGTTCAGCTGAGGGCACTCTTCATTTAGTCTGATGAATGCAGAAACACAAGTAAATTATTCGCTCAGAATCAGTCATTCTTTGTGGACTGTGGTGAGGAGGCAGCAGCCTGGGCTCCAGCCTCTCTGCCTCCCCACACCGGTGCTCAGGCCTGAAGTAGGCAGACTCCACCAAATTTGTTCAGTCCTCAAAGCTGCCAATTTCCTGCTTAGTCACTTTCCTAGGCACAGCAATTCACAGTAGTCATTTGGGTGTCTAGACATAGCCCAAGGCACAAACCAGGGACTGCTGTTGACTTGGGATGTGAGTCTGAGCTTCCCACACTAAGCTAAGTGTGTGGATGAAATTGAGTGGGAGGAAGCCCAGTCTCAGAGGCCATCTGGTCCCTGCCCTGTCCTAAGCAGCACTCACTTTGCATGTCATCTGAGCTTCTGCCTGTGCTATTTTGCCTACCCCCCCCCATAAAACTTTTCCATTTGTTTTTTTCTAGCTTGTCTTTCAAGCCTTAACCTTGGCACTTCCCATATTAACAACCTCCAGGAAGTCTTCTCTGATCTCCAGACTGAGTCAGAGGGCCTTCCCGTGACCCCCGTGCTGCCCCCTAACACAACCCCTAACTCAGTATCTCTCCCCCCTCCAACACAACACTGAGAATCCCTTATGGCAAGACCTTGGTCCCAAAGGTCCAAACAGAACCTATCACCTAGAAAGCATCAGTGAATGTTGGGATTGAATAAATAAATGAAGCAACTTTCTGAAGGTCACATAGCTCAGAAATGGCAAAGCCAGAAACATTAGTCAGCTTTGAAGCATAACAAACAACTCCCAAGTCTCCAGCTTGAAACAACATGCATCCACCCTGGGCTCATGTGTCACGTCAGTCTACTCTGTGTAACTTCTTACTCCAGGATCCAGGTGGGAAACGCATCCCCTCTGCAGGATGTACCCATTTTCAGAGAAGAGGAGAACAAGAGGCTGGTTCAGATCACACATCTAAAGTTATGCTCGCACATAGTGTATGTCACATCCACTCATATTCTATCAGCCAAAGCAAGTAGCATGGCAAAGCCGTAAGAAGGCGGAGTGGGGAGTATATTCCTCCTCTAGGGACCACCACAGCAGGACTGTCTGACTCCAAAGTGGCCCGTCTTTCCTTTGCACCTGTCTTCTAGATTAGATGCTCTCTCCCTAGGGCTTGAACCCAAGGAGATAAGAAAGGAGGAAAGATCCAGATGCAGAGAGGGAGACTGATGGTGAAAAATCAGGAGACCATCTTCCAGACAAAGCTGTGTTTATTTTTCATCTTGATGAAAAATTTGCAATGTTTACAGCATCACAGCACAAGAAGAGCCATGACTTAACGTTCACAACTTCTGCAACTGATTTCATGTATTTTTGATAGTCCTATCACGTTTCAAGGAATCATAAATTTTCTTTTTCCTCTGAGAACCGTGTCCTCCAAATACAATGCTTAGAGAAATAATCATAGGAAACACACACAACATAAGCTCAATTCTCTTCTCGAGTCTGTATTTGTAAGCCCCCAAATGCCAGGTGATGTAAGAAAGAGCTGTACTGAGCTGGCATCTGTGACTTAAAGCAAGATCACCACAGTCCGCCCTAGAGATGACATGTCTGCCCAGGAACACAGGGCTGAATAAGTTTAGGATGAAAATCAATCAGTGCATAAAAATATAAAAAATATAACAGACTAGGGGAAAAAAACAACAAAGAGCAAGACCAATACCAAGAGAAAGCGCAAAGTTAAACAGTAGAATAAAGTCCAACTCTACCAGAAATCCTAATAAATATAAAGTGACTAAATTCTCCAACTAAGATTAAGAAGTTCCCAGAATTAAAACAATTCACTTCTATACTGTGTACAAAACAGAAAGTAATCAGAAATAAACAGAAAGGTTAAAGCATAAAGATGGGGAAAGATATGTCTGTTAGATACTACACAAAAGAAAACGAACATATCTCTATTAGTATCATCTGGGTAAATAGATTTTAAAGCAAAATGCATTACCAGAGATAAGAAAGGTTATTATAGATTGATAAAAGTTCAATTCGCTAGGAAAATCGAACAATTCTAAATTTGCATGCACATAAGGATATTGCTTCAAAATAAATAAAACAAGAACAGATAGAACCACAAGGAGAAACTGATAAATCTGTCTTTATAATGAAATATTCTCAAGCATTTCTATAGTGCAGTAAAGATCCATGAGCAAGAAAAAAGTCAGTAGATATATAGAAGATATGAATGCAAAATTAAAATCTTAATCTAATTGAATTCTGCAGCAACAGTTGGAGAATAGCAATTTGCCCATGTAGATAAGGAACAATAAACAAAGTCTGAACAAATTCTAAATAATTTGTATTACACAGACCATGTTTAATGACCATAATGCAATTAAGCTAAATAACAACAACAAATGAATAGCTAAAAAAAAAAAAAAAATCACTTGAAAATTAAAAAAAAAATTACTCTTCCAAATAACTCATGTCAAAAAGGAGAACATAATGGAAATTAGAAAATACTTAGAACCAAACAATATTGAAACACAAAACAAAACTGTGGGATGCAGCTAAAATGGTACTTATAGGAAAATTTATAGGGTGAAATGCATGCATACATTAATAAAGAAGATTGCAAATTAATGAACTAAGCTTATTCCAACTTTAATTAGAAATAGGAAAAAACTGTATAAACCCAGTGGCAGTAAAAGGAAGGCAGGAAGAGTAAGACCAAATTTATTAAAATTAGAAATATGTACAATAGGCTGAGCATGGTGGCCCAAGCCTGTAATCCCAGCACTTTGGGGCACCAAGGTGGGGGATTGCTGAGTCCTGGAGTTCAAGACCAGCCTGAGCAAGAGTAAGAGCAAAACCCTGTCTCTGCAAAAAAAAAAAAAGAGAGAGAGAGAGAGAGAGAATATTATCTGGGTATGATGGCCCACGCCTTTAGTCCCAGCTTTCGGGAGGCTGAGGCAGGAGGATAGCTTGAGCCCAAGAGTTTGGGGTGCTGTGAGCTGTGATACCAAGGCTCTCTACTGAGGGTAACAAAGTGAGACTCTGTCTCAAAACAATTAAAAAAAAAACAAAGAAAAGAAAAATGTAAAGATAAAGAAAATCAGCAAAGTCATAAGCAAATACTTCAAAAAGACCAAAATAATTGCCATCTTACATGGGCATAGTTTATATCACTTCAAACAATTATAATTATAACATTGAAAGATCACTGATGGCCTGGTGCAGTGGCTCACACCTGTAATCGTAGCAGTCCAGGGGGCAGAGGTGGGAGGATCACTTGAGTTCAGGGGTTTGGAATCAGCTTGAATAAATTGAGACCCTGGCTCTACTAAAAATCAAAAAATCATTCGGGAATTTGGGTGAGTCCCTATAGTTCTCTAGCTACTTGGGAGGCTGAAGCAGGAGGATTACTTGAGCTCAGGAATTTGAGGTTGCCGTGAGCTAGGCTGAGCCATGGTACTCTATCTAGCTCAGGAGACAGAGGGAAACTCCATCTCAAAAAAAAAAAAAAAAAATCACGATTACAGATCACTATAACAGATATTATATAATGAAAACGTTTGAAATGTTGTGAGAATTGCCAAAATGTGACACAGAATATGAGAAAATGGTGCCAGTAGACTGACTTCCTCAACACAAGGTTGGAACAACCTTCAATCTGTAGAAAGTGCAATACATGCAAAGCTCAACAAAGCAAAGAACATTGAATGAAGTACCCTGTGCCTTTCCTGGAGAGCCACACCTCTGTTTCTGGCTTCTGCTGAGATGGCTAGTTGGATCCACAAGTTGAACACCTACTCTCTAAGGCAAATGGTCACCCAGTTACACCTCCCGCTGTGTTTCCAGAGCACACTATCTGCATGGGCTAAGAATGTTCCAACCCATCAAGTGCTGGTTTCTTTTTGCTTAGAAATTTCTGCTTCAGTTTATTTTTTTCCTCTGCCAGCAAGGCCACGCCCTCAGCACTTCACTAACAAACATCCCCAGCTAAATAGCCAGGTCTCAAACTTGTAAGTTCTCTCCATCCAACAGAATAAAATTCGGCCAAATCTTCTGCTGCTTTGTAACAAGTTTCCTCCTGTTTCCAATAATGTGTCCTTTGTACCTATCTGAAACTTCACCAGAAGCATCTTTAACAATTGTATTTCCAGCAAAATTCTGCTCATGAGATATATTTGTTCTCTAAGATGACAGAAACTTTCTCTATGGCTTTCCTCTTTTCTTTCTAAGACTTCATCAGAATCTCCTTTAAAGTCCTAATATTCACATTTCTACCAAGAGTCACTTCAAGGTAATCAAGGCTCCAATTCAATTCACAACACTGTTGGGAGGGTCATAATTATATATTATTTGAAAAAAAATTATCAAGTTAAAGCATGCTATAAGTCTCAAGGTATACATTAAAAAATTAACAAATAAAAATATAGAAGTATAGTTAATAAGTTAACATATAAATAAAATGAATTTTTTTTTTTTAAAAAGCAAGAAGGTGGTGCCCATAGCTCAGTGGGTAGGGGCGCTGGCCACATACACTGAGGCTGGCGGGTTTGAACCTGCCCTGGGGTAACTAAAACAACAATGATAACTGCAATAACAACAACAACAAAAATAGCTGAGCATTGTGGTGGGCACCTGTAGTCCCAGCTACTCGGGAGGCTGAGGCAAAAGAATCACTTAAGTCCAAGAATTTCAGGTTGCCGTGAGCTGTGATGCCATAGCACTCAACTGAGAGCAACAGCTTGAGACTTTGTCTCAATAAATAAATAAATAAATGCAAGAAAAGGGGAAAAAATGAAATGAAGATCAGGTAGGACAAATAGGAAAAATAATAACAAGGCTATAAAATAAATCCCGCTATATTGATAATTACATTAAGTGTAAATAGTCTAAGCTCTCCAGTTCAAAGACAGAGACTGTTTGACTGGACTTATAAAGCAAGGTCCAACTATTACATATGTCATCTATAAGAAATGCATTTTAAATAGGAAGACACAAATAGGTTAAAGTGAAACGACAGCAAACAGTAGGCCTTAACACACACACAAACAAAATTACTAGGAATAAAGAGGATCATTTCATAATGATAAAGGGTTTGCTAATCAAAGACATATGGCAATCTTAAATGAAATTCAGAAATAGCAGAATTTCAAAATACATGAAATAAAAATTGACAGAATAGAGAAGAGAAAAACAAATCACAATTATAATTGGAGATTATAACAGTAATTGATACAATAAACAGTAAATTAGTAAGGGTATAGAATACTTGAACTTTCAAAAAACTACAAGTAATTGGCAATTTTATAGGACACTCCTGCAACAACACCAGACCACATATTCTTTTCAAGCGGACACATAAGGTGAACCATATGCTGATTCATAAAGAAAATCTTCACAAATTTGAAATAATTGAAGTTACATGGAGTGTATTCTCCGGATAAAAGAAAATGAAGTTAGAAATTAGTAGCAAAATCCTTATGTATTTGGAAAATCTAGAAAGCCCTTAGATATTTGGAAATGGAACCAAAAATTTATGATTCATATCAAAGAGGAAAGCACAAGGAAATTAGAAAATATTTTGAATCAAATGAAAACAAAAATACAACCTATCAAAATCTATGAGATGAAGCTAAAGCAGTGCTTTGAGGAAAATGCAGAGCTTTATATGCTTATGTTAAAAAAGAAGAAAGGTCTAATGTCAGTTACCTAAGTTCCACCTTAAGAAGATATACAAAAGAAGAACATGTAAGACCAAAGGCAGTAGAAATATAGAAATAATAAAGATAAAAGCAGACATTAATAAAATAAGAAATAGAAAAAATTAGAAAACGAATAAAATAAAAAATCATTATTATTTGAAAACTCACAGCTTAACTGATAAACAACAAGTGAGCTTGATCAAGAAATAAAGAGGGGGCTTGGCGCCCGTAGCACAGTGGTTTCAGCACCAGCCACATACACCGAGGCTGGCAGGTGTAACCCAACCCTGGCCAGCTAAACAACAATGAACAATGACAACTGGAACAAAAATTAGCCAGGCATTGTGGCAGGTGACTGTAGTCCCAGCTACTGGGGAGGCTGAGGTAAGAGAATTGCTTAAGCCCAAGGGTTTGAGGTTGCTGTGAGCTGTGATGCCACAGCACTCTACTGAGGGTGACATAGTAAGACTATGTTCCAAAAAGAAAAAAGAAAAAAAAGAAGACAAAAAAGAAAGAAAGAGGGAGGAAACAAATTGCCAATGTTAGGAATGAAAGCAGGACCATCACTACATATTATGGAAGTTATGTTATGAACAACTTTATGCAATAAATACGAAAATTCTTTGAAAGACAAAACAGCCCAAAAAGAAACAATGAATCTGAATAGTTCTATATCTATTAGGGAATTCGAATCCTTGGTTTAAAACCTTCCCATAAAGAAAACACCTGGTTCAGATGGCTTTTCTGGTGAGTTCTATAAAATGTTTAAGAAAAATGATAATATTACCAGTTTTGTACAGAATCTTTCAGAAAATAGAAAAAGAAGAAACACTTCCCAAATAATTCTACGAGACCAGAATTAGCATGATACCAAAACTAAGCAAAGACATCACAAGTAAAGCAAACTGTAGGCTAATAACCTTTGTGAACATAAATGCAAAATCCTTAACAAAATATGAGAAAGTTGAATCCAGCAATATACAGAATGATAATACATTTTGACTAATTGAGAAGGCAATATTGGCTTGATACTCAAAAATTAATTAACATAATTCAGTGTATCAGGAAAAAAACAATCAATAGATACAGAAAAAGCATTTGAAAATTATAAGACCTATTCTTGACACATGTTTAATCTCTCAGCAAACCAGAATTAAAAAAACTTTGTCAGTTTGGTAACAGGCATTTACCAAAAAGATCTTGAATTATACTTAGTGCTGAAAGACTAAATGCTTTGCCCCCTAAATTCAAAGACGGATGTCTGCTCTCACCATTTCTATTCAATATCACGGTAGAGCTCTTAGTACAAAGTGACAAGAAAATGTATAAAAGGCATAAAGTGCCATGATCTTTAAGTATAAAATTCTAAGTAATGTACAAAAAGCCACTAGTACTAATAAATGAGTCTTGTAGGGTCAGTATACAAAATAGATCCTACTTTTATAAACTGCCAACATTCAATTAGAATAAAAAAACCCATGCCACTTACAAGATCATCACAAAATAGGAAATACATAGCAGGTAATACATAGGCATATTTAATGAAATATACCATAGACCTGTACACTAAAAACTACAAAAATAGGAAGTGAAGAAGAAATTTAAAATGGAGAAATATAGCATATCCATGGATTGGGACACAGTATGTTATGATGTCTGTCGGCTTTTCCCATCCTAAACTATCAACCCAGTGCAATTCCAATAAAAACCCTAGTAGCTGTCACACAGAAATTTTAAAACTTTATATGAAAATACAAAGAAACAGAAATAACAGACTATTTTCAAAAAGAAGAACAAAACGAGAGACTTATACAGAGGTACAGTAACAAGATAATGTGGCATTTGGTTTTTTAAATTTTTTTCATTTTTAATCATTATGAGTACATAATAGTTGTATATATTTGTAGGGTACATGTGATGTTTTGATACGGGGGACAATGTGTATTAATCAAACCAGGGTTGTTGGGTTGAGCTCTTAGATAGGGTTGTCACCTCAAGTATTTATCAATTCTTTGTATTAGGAACATTTTAATTCTACTCTTTTAGTTATTTTTAACTATACCATAACTTATTATTGAATGTAGTCACTTTGTTTTGCTATCAGACACTGTTCATTCTATCTAACTAAATTTTGGCACCCGTGAACCATCCCCACTTTATTCCCCCCTCCCTGCTACCTTTCTCAGCCTCTGTTGACCACTGTTCTACATTCTGTCTTCATGAGATCAATTTTTTTTTAATATTTAGCTCCCATGTATGAATGAGACCATGTGAGATTTGTCCTTCTGTTCTTGCCTTATTTCACTTAACATAATGTTCTCCAGTTTTGTCCACATTATTGTATATGGATGAATTTCATTTTCATGGCCATATAATATTCCATTGCACATATGTACTATGATTTCTTTATCCATTCATCCATGGACAGACACTTAGGTTGATTCCATAGCTTAGCTATTATGAATTGTGCTTCAATAAATAAGGGAGTATAGACATCATTTCAATATACTTATTTCTTTTCTTTTGAGTATATACCCAGCAGTGGGATTACTGGGACATATGGTAGTTCTATCTTTAGTCTTTTGAGGAATCTTCATACTATTCTCCATAATGGTTTTACTAATCTACATTTCTACCAACAGCATACAAGGGTTCTCCTTTCTTGCCATCCCCACAAGCTTCATTATTGCCTATCTTTTTGGTAAAAACCATTTTAATTGGAGGAGAGATGACATCTCATTGTAGGTTTTATTTTTATTTCTCTGATGAGTAATGATGTTGGGTATTTTTATGTACCTGTCTTTTTATAAACTTTTTATATACTTGTCTTCTTTTGAGAAATGTCTATTCAGATCTCTTTTCCATTCTTTAATTAACTTATTTTATTGTTTCCTCTGGAGTTGTTGGAGTTTCTTATATAGTTTTTAATTTTTAGGCTTTTTTCATTTTTCTATGTTTTTAATTTTTTATAAGATGTTAATTAAGCCTCACAGTCACTAAGCAATTTTTAAACATAGGTTTCATGATACTTTTGACGTTATGCTTTTAAGTGGAGTCATTCATCTTCAAAATAGGACCAATTTCAGAATCCATTAAAAATTTTACTTGAATTATGTTTTCCAAAAGAGAGGGTTCTGTGCTAGACATCTTTGAATGTTTTCATACCATTTTAGAACCACATTGGCTGGAATGAACATTTCAGAGGGACTTGGTGTCATCTGGGCCTGAGACACAGCGAGTGATGAAGCAAAATTGTAGAAGTTGTCCAACATCTTTTGTGTGAACTGAGTGAATGAATCAACTGAGGATACATCAGCACTGCTTACAGGAGTCTGCTGAGCCAGACTGTCTAATAATTCCACTGAAATTCCATCTGAGCAACAAATTCATGGCTCAAAAAGGATATTGGCTTCCTTCTCAGTTCTGGAGGCTGGGAAGTCCAAGATCAAAGCATCAGCAGCTTTGGTATCTGGTGAGGACCTGTTTTCTGGTTCATAGACAGAATCAGCCTTCCTGCCACCAAACAGCCAAACATGGCAGTGGTGGTGGCAGATCTGTTTAGCCGGCAAGGACCTGAAGCCTGTGGCAATGAGTTGCGGGGTTATTACCTAATCGAGCCTAAGAGCCTTCCAGAACTTGTGGGAGAACCTTGGCTCCTTTACTACATAGCAACTCAATTTTTAGTTTTTTTAATTCTAGTTTTTAATACCTTGTCAGATGGGTAGTTTGCAAATATTTGCTCCCATCCTCTGGGTTGTCTTTTCACTTTGTTGATTGTTTCCTTGGCTGTGCAAAAGCTTTTTAGCTTGATGTGATCCCATTTGTTCAAGTTTGATTTGATTGTCTGTGTTTTAGGTTATTACCTAAGAAATCCTTGCCCAGACCAATGTCTTAAAGTGTTTTCCCAATATTTTCTTTTAATACCTTCATGTGTTAGATTTAAGTCTTTAATCCATTTTTATTTGATTTTTATATATGGCAAGAGATAAGAGTCTCGTTTCTTTCTTTTGCATATGGATATCCAGTTTCCCTAGCACCATTTACGACAATGTGGCATTTGCCATAGGGTAAATGTGTAGATGAATGAAACAGTATGAAACAGAACCATGCATAAATGATCAATTGATTTTCAACAAAGGTGCTATCTTAGTTTTCTATTGCTGCTATGGCAAATTACCACCAACCCAACAACCCACATTTATTATTATACAGTTCTGTAAGTTAGAAGTCCAACAGAGGTCTCACTGGGCTAAAGTCAAGGTGTCAGGAGTACTGCTTTTCTAAATCTACACTCTCTTGGGAAGAATCTGTCTCCTTGTCTTTTCTAACTTATAGAGCCTGCCCACAATCCTTGGTTTGTGGCCCCTTCCTCCATCTTTAAATTCAGCAATTGCAGATCAAGTCCTTTTCCTATTCCATCACTCTCACTTGTTTTCTGTATCCCTCTTACATTTGTAAGGACCTTCATGATTATGTTAAGTCAACCCAGACAAACCAGGATAATCTTCCTATTTTAAGATCAGGATATTAGGCTTGGCACCTGGAGCTCAGCAGCTAGGATGCCAGCCACATACACCAGAGCTGGTGGATTCAAATCCAGCCCGGGCCTGCCAAACAACAATGACAACTACAACCAAAAAAATAGCCGGGCATTGTGGCAGGTGCCTGTACTCCCAGCTACTTGGGAGGCTGAGACAAGAGAGTTGCTTAAGCCCAAGAATTGAGGTTGATGTGAGCTGTGATGCCAGGGCACTCTACCAATGGTGACATAATGAGACTCTGTCTCAAAAAAAAAAAAAAAAATGAGGATATTAGCAAACTGAATTTTATCTGTAAACTTAATTCTCCTTTGCTATGTTATTTGACATATTCACATGTTTAGTTTAGGCATGGACACCTTTGTAAGGGGAGGATATTATTCTGTCTATCACAGATGCCATGGTAATTCCACAGAGAAAGGATAGTCTTTTTAATGAATGGTGCTAGTACAATTGGATATCTATATTGAAAACAAATAAACACTGATTATTTCCTTACCACACACACAAACACTATCTTGAACTGTATTGTATATCTAAGACATAAAAATTAAAACTATAAAACTTCTCAAAGAAAATCTTCATGACCTAAAAGAGGTCTTAGGAGACAAGATGTCTTGGAACACAAAAGGCAACTTGGAACACAAAACTATAACTGAAAAATATCAGTAAATTGGTCTACATCAACCTTTGATCTTTCAAAGATGCTATTTTAAAAAAATGAAAAGGCAAGTCTCAGACTAGGAGAAAACAGTCACGTGCATGTGTTATCTGACAAAGGATTTAGATATATTTAAAGAATTCTTGTAACTCCATAACAGAAAGACAAAAAACTTAATTTAAAATGGGCAAAATTGTTAAACAGACATTTCTCCAAAGAAGATATATGAATGGAAAATAAATACCTGAAAAGAGGCTTGACATCATTAGTCATCAGGAAAATGCAAATGAAAATCATGGTGAAATGCCTCCACACAACCATTAGAACAGCTAAAATTAACAAGGCTGATAATATCAAGTATTGACAGGATGTGGAACAACTGACACTCTCATAGATTCCTGGAAGAAAAGTTAAAAGAAACAATTATTATTATAATTATTATTATTTTGAGACAGAGCCTCAAGCTGTCACCCTGGGTAGAGTACTGTGGCTTCACAGCTCACAGCAACTTCCAACTCCTGGGCTTAAGCTATTCTCTTTTCTCAGCCTCCCAAGTAGCTGGGACTACAGGCGCCCGCCATAATGCCTCGCTGTTGGTTGTAGTTGTCATTGTTGTTTGACAGGCCCAGGCTGGATTCAAACCCATCAGCTCCAATGTATGTGACCTTAGCCACTTGAGATACAGGTGCCAAGCCAGAAACAATTATTTTGGAAAACAGCTGGAAAGCTTTTTCCTATGATAAACCTCACTCGCCATACATCTCTGCAATTCCAATTCTAGGTGTCTAAGAGAAATGAACACCTTTGTCCTTACACAGACTTGGACTTAAATGCTCATAGCAGCTTTATTCATATTAGCTATTAATTAAAATAACCAAAATATCCAGCTTCGAGCAAATTACAGTATATTTATATAATGGGTTATTATATGATGGTGAAATTGCATGAGTAACCATTGAACACATCAACATAAATGAATCTAGACTGGGCACGGTGGCTCATGCCTGTCAATCCCAGCTCTTGGGAGGCCAAGGTAGATGGATTGCCTGAGCTCACAGGTTCAAGACCAGCCTGAGCAAGAGGGAGACCTCATCTCTAAAATAGCCAGGTATTGTGGTTAGCACCTGTAGTCCCAGCTACTTGAGAGACTGAGGCAAGAAAATCACTTAAGCCCCGGAGTTTGAGAGTTTGAAGTTGCTGTGAGTGATGACAGCACCGCACTCTACCAAGGGTGACAAAGTGAGACTCCGTCTCAAAAAAAAAAACCTATAAATGAATCTCATAAACATGATATTAACTGAAAAAACAAATCACAGAAGAACACACACAGATTGGAGCCCGTAATAAAGTTCATAAACATACATGTGTATTGTTTACGTGTTTATGTGCGTGAGAGTACTATAATAGAAAAGCAAGAGAATGACAAATGAGCACAGGGGCTGCCTCTGGGGAGGGACATTCAGAAGGAATATGGCTTTTTTTTTTTTGAGACAGAATCTCAGGCTGTCACCCTGGGTAAAGTGCCATGGCATCATAGCTCATAGCAGCCTCCAACTCTTGGGCTCAAGTGATTCTCTTGCCTCAGTTTTCTGTTTTTAGTAGAGATGGGGGTCTCACTTTTGCTAGGGCTGGTTTCAAACCTGTGAGCTCATGCAATCCACCCGCCTCGGCCTCCCAGAGTGCTGGGATTACAGGCGTGCGCCACCGCGGACGGCCAGGAGTATGGGTTTGATATAGATTTCATTAGTGCACACAGAAGGAGTCCCAGAGTCAGCAACACCCCATTTTTTATGCTGAGTCATGAGAACATAGTTTTTTTTCTTCCTCTTTCTTATGAGCATACATTAAAATTATTGTGATGTGTGGTGATAATCTATACATTTAAATATTTTAAATTTCACAGCATTTCATTCGTGGAACTAGAGCTTGAATCCAGTCCCTGAGACTGTGGACTCTGAGCACAGGAAGGAGAAGCAGGATCTATCACTCTACCTCCAGTCAAAGTTGCGTGTTTGGGGACACAGGTGGCGTAGCAGCTGGCTGGGGGAATCCCTCATGCTGCTGTCGCTCATCCATATGTTGACATCTCCCGCCTCTTCTCTCCATCAAATATCTCCTCTTAGTACCAGGACCCTGGACAGCAGACTAGATCCTACAGAGGGGGATTTTTCTCCTTAGGGAAAGCAGTAGAGAGTGAGGGTGCTGGCTACCAGCATATATATTCATTCTCTCCTGAGGCAGTTGGAAGCTCAAGGTTTGCTGATTAATGATGCCAAGCTCAAGATTAAGCACCCCATGAGAGGAGGAGTGGTCTGCTGAGCTCCCTTCCTTCACTGCAGGCGGAGTAGATACCCATTTCTCATACAAAGAGAGCACTCGCAAGGCTCCCTGGAAAAGGTTGTCTCCATGTCACCCACTCCTAGTTGGCACGAGGGGTCCCATGATTTGTTACTCCCCCGAGACAATATTAAAATGTACGTCCTTTACCTTGGACAGTCACTTGGGTCTCTCCCATTAGCACCTTGATGCTGGTGAGATCAAACCAGGGACTGTTCCTTCATCTACTCATGAGTTTCAACGTTTATTAAGCACCTAGTGGCAGGGGCTTTCTTAGTGGATGGGGCACAGAGATGAAAAAGCAGCCAAGGTATCTTTGCATACAGAGCTTTTAAAAGGAGAGAAAATGCATCAACATGTAACTGCAACACCCTAAGCTTGGTGCGTGTTGAGTTATGCGCAGAGGAAAGAGTAGCAAGCCGCTGGGTTCATCAGAGGTGGTGACATTTGAAAGGGGGTTGGAAAGGGGGGTAGGAATTCACCAGAGAGAAAGGTGGGGGTGGAAACCTTCTGAACACTTGCAGAAAGTTCTAGTGTTCTCTGGAGAAACAGAAATAGATCCCCACAGCTGCAGCCTGGGTATATGTGGGAAGGTGGTGTGATAGAGGCTCTTTGGGAGCACTGGAGGGAGCAAGAAGCTTAGGGTTTAAATTCTAGGCCAATTTTCCCCAACCTATGAGCCCCTGAAGACCTTGATGGGGCCATGAAGTTACTTATAAGAAATCCTCAGGGTGGCGCCTGTGACTCAGTGGGCAGGGCGCCAGCCCCATATCCCGAGGTGAAGGGTTCAAACCTGGCCAGGCCAAACTGCAACAAAAAATAACCAGGCGTTGTGGCAGGCACCTGTAGTCCCAGCTGCTCGGGAGGCTGAGGCAAGAGAATCACCTAAGTCCAAGAGCTGGAGGTTGCTACGAGAGCTATGAGGGTGACAAAATGAGACTCTGTCTCTAAAAAAAAAAAGAAATCCTCAAATTCTTGTGTGCACTGAGCAAGTCCCATTGAATAAAACAATACTTCAAATATATATGCTACTATTTTTAAGTGTAAATAAATAATGCCCTGATTTTTTAATAACATTCGGATGCATTTAAAAATGATAGTATTTTTGGCAACATGCATTTTCCCAACTGACCATTCCTAAAAGTGTGGCTTCCAACACAGGCCGAGGTTTGGGGAGGTGTCTGGGAACACTTTCGACGGTGAAGGTGGGGATGATGATCATCCTAACTAAAGCCTGGACGTTCTCTGAGGCCCTGAGACACACGGGACAGTTTTAAGTGGGGGGAGGACACAGTTAAGTTTCTGTTTGGGAAAGTTGATATTAACTATCATGGGGGCAGGATGGATCACAGAAGGAAACTCCAGCTGAGAAAGAGTTTGGGGTCTCTCCCAGGGAAAGGTCAGAGTGGCCTGAGTCAGACAGATGACAGCTAAGATGCTGAGAGAGAGGCACCTTCAGGAGGCATCAAGAAGGTAGAATTGATGGAACTTAGTGGCCAACTGAATGGAGGGTGTCAGAGAGACGAGGGGTCCAAGATGACTCACAGCCACTCTGTGCTATAAGTCCTGTGATCAGCCCCATTCTAAGATGGCCTGTCTCTTAACATTCAGAAATCACTGGGCTCTACATGGGGGAAAAAAAAAGTCATGCAATCTTCACCAAGAGTTTGAGGCAAAAAGAATAAAGTAAAAAGGGATAACTATGGATGAATCCTCTAGGGAAGGGAGAGGTTGACTGGCTCAGGTTACTAAGTGCAGGGAAGCAGTCATTACCTGAGTCACTGCCAAAGGGAAAGAAAACATCAGAAGCCTGGAAGTCCCAAGGCTTTTCCTATAACAGCTCCTGTCTGTTCCTCAGAATAGGGGTGCTACTGCTCCGTGACAAGGAGGGGAGTCTGGAAGCCAGGGCTAGATTAAATCACTTGCACAGTATTACAGCAGGTAAATGGGAGGGAAGGGATTCAAACAATAACAACAGCTAACCCCTATGGAGCACTTACTCGGTGTCAAAAACTGTTATTAGTTCATAAAATGTATGAATTTATTTAATAAACCTCCAAGCTCTGTGAGGTAGGCAGTATTATCATCCCTATTTTGCAGATGAGAAAACTAAGGTTAAATAACCAATTCAAGGTAGTACACACCGTAAGGGGGGAAGCCGGGAATTAGACCCCAGCAACGTGGCACCAAAGCCTGCTCTCTCAAGCTGTGCCCGTGACAGTAGTCGTACTTTTAGTAACAGTCAGTTGGGAAAATGCATGCTGCCAAAAATACATCTGAATGTTAACAAATCAGTGGATTATTTATTTACACTTAAAACAGTAGCATATATATTTGTAGTATTTTTTTATTCAATGGGAAATGCTCAGTGCACACAAGAATTTGAGGATTTCTTTTAAGTCACTTCCTGGTCCTACTACTTATTACCCCAGGTGTATCTGTCCAACTCTAGAGATCGTGCTTGATTAATGAGCCAAGCTACCCCGACACAGGAGGGAGTCTGGGTTTAAAGGCAGATGATGAACCCAGTTCAAGTTCAGGGCAGTGAGAGGCCAGGAGGCACCCAGGAGGTGCCTTTGCTCAGTGCAGGGGGTATGGTGAGCCGCTGAACCCAGGAAGCCTGGGATGGAGCTGGAAGCAGCAGCGGGATCGATGCTACAGCTGACTCAGGCAAGGGATAGAGAGAGTGGGACTGCAAAATTCCACCCTGGCTGGAGCAGAGGCACGGCGGTGGGAGGGGCTGGGAGGCTGGGGGCGCTGAAGCTTGTTGGGATTCTACGGGGACACCTTACAAGAAGAATCAGGCTTTCTGGGGCTTGTGAAATTGATTTTATTTTTATGTCTTAAGTTGGTGCTAGGATGTTATTTCTCAGTTGAATTCCTTTGACTACTTCTATCTCCAAATTACACTCTCATCTTCCTCCTGTAGCTGTGCATTCATTCCCACGTGCAAATAGGGACGGAGAGCAGACAAGCCTTGTTTCCTGTGGGCGAAACATGCTGTCTGCCTGCTGGCCGTGACCCAGAAGGGAGAGCTCTTCTGACTCTAACAACCTTCTCCTTCACTGGGGCACTGGTTTACCTTCTTTTTTTTTTTTTTTTTTAAATTTCCATTTACCTCATTAACTCTGTATTCCAGAGCCCTGGTTACATTTTAACTATAAAAACACAGCAATACCAGTTTAGAACTTCCAGGAGCACTAACCTGTGCGTCCTCCTCCCGCCCTCAGTGTACAGACTCCAGGGAAACTTTAGTGCCCTTGGGCAAGGCTACGTCCTACTTAAGACTACTTTCCTGGAGGCCCTGAGAGGCTCCTTCTGATAGAAGCTGCCTCAGGAACAAACAGGAAGGGAGAGAATGAGGGAGGGGAGACACACATTTACTGAGCCTGATTCTGTACCTTGCAAATACTGGACAGTCTCCAATTTAATACTCACATTTACTAGGTACCTCGGACTCTATGTTAAGTGCTTTATAGGCCACAGCGGTCTTTAAAAATACTGATCTAGTCCTGTCATCTTCCTGCTGAAAAACCATTCAAAGGTTTCCCATTGCCCTTGGGATAGAGTTCCAAAGGGAGTTCTTATCATAGTTCACAAAGCCCTATGGGTAGATGACTACTAACTTAACTCCAATACTCATCCTTCAGAGCTCAGCTCAAAAGTCTCAGCATGCCCAAAGCAGGACACCACAGTGTTTTCCTGTGTGGCCTCTGCAGCCAAATTGACTGGGCTCAAGTTCCAGCTCCAGACTTGATTAGCCTGTTTAGATCAGGTGTCCTTGGTTAAGCCAGCTACTGGCCAAGGTGATGGAATACCCTGATTGGCTTAGCCAACCACTGGCCAAGGTGATGAAATATGTTGATTGGCTTAGCCAACCACTGGCCAGGGTGATAAAATATGGTAATTGGCTTAGCCAACCATTAGCCAAATGATGTAATAGTCTAATTGGCTTAGTCAACTGCTGGCCAAGGTGAAGGAATAGGCTGATTGACTTAGCCAAGTTCCCAAGCAAGGTGATAGAGTATGCTGATTGGCTTAGCCAATCACTGACCAGTGGTGGAATTTGCTCATGGCCTATCCACCCTCCTAGTCTTGCCACTGCAGGGCCCCAGAGTGAAATCAACTTTCTTGGGAGCCTGGGGGCTGAGAGGGGTAGGGAGATGATTCACTAGAGCAAAACAGGAAATGTTGCCCCAAGAAGGAAGAGCAGATGCAGGAATAACAAATGACCACTTCATTGCTCTGCTGTGTTTGCCAGACTTGGACCATATGTTCCTCCTCCATGATGCTTGCCTTGTTCAAGTGTACTATATGATTTAATCAGCATTTCCCACAGCTCCCTTTTTGTATTTAGAGCTTCATTTTAAAATAAATTTATTTATTTCGCTGCTGTAAATGAAAAACTAATACTACTTGCCATAAATAGGAAGTAATCTTAAATTTTCTTAACAATGAAAAAGAAACCATGTTATTAAATTCCAGCTAGAGACTGTGGCCTGCTTAAGAATGCTCTGAGAACTGTGGCCTTGTTCTCTCTTTGTTAAAAAGAGAGATTATCAAGTGTTAGAGAGGTGTAAAGACATACTAACACCAAACTGAGCCTTTCTCCCTGATGTAATCAGAAGGCCTAAGAAAGAATTGAAAAGGAAATTACTTTCTCACTGTGTGATTCAATGTGATGTGATCCCATATCCATACAGCTTTGAGAAGTCATTTTCTATGCCACTCGCAGTCTTCTGGGCTACTACCAGTGCTACCACCAATGCTACCTGCCTGACACTTGAAAGAGCACTGTCTTGGAGTGTTTGAAGGTAGTGTCTCCACTACCTGCCTGACACTTGAAAGAGCACTGTCTTGGGCAGAATGGTTGAATGAATGGCTAGTGACAGTGAGGGTGAGGGGAAGGACTAGCTGGTTTTTAGAGAGAATGGGAGTAAAATAGCCAATACATTTGTCTTATTTGTTTTTTTTCTCATGAGGGGTGAAAGGAAGTGGGTCAAGTCTCCTTGTTTCTCTCCTTGTCTTCACTATATCAGACCATCCTCCCAAGCAGATTCCTACATGGTCTTCCTAATGAATGACCCCTCTTCCTTCTATCCAGCCAGAAATCTCGAGTTCTTAACTCATCTTAATCACTCATCCCTGTCACCATGACAATTTCCCCAGAGTATTCAGTCATTTCCACCTCCTAAATATGTTCTCTAATGTGTCCATTTCTGTTCTCTCTTGCAATGACTACAGTTCACAACACCATCATCTGCCTTCCTGACTACACTTACCCTCTCACTATCATTCTGCTTCCTCTTGTGTGTTAAATCCCTGATCCACTTTCCACCTGTCGTCCAGACTGATCTGTTTAGGAAGTGAACTGGAACACTCAGTTTCCCACATGATGACTTCAGTAGTTCACTGGGGTTAGATAAAAGCTACATCAAGGTCTTCCTGGCTGTGTCATCTGGACCTACCTGGATTTCACACCTAATCTCGTACCATCCACCTCTTCTATCCCTGTGCTGGGGAGAGACCTCTCATTATTCTTCTTAGGATCCTGGAACAAGTGATTTGCTGTTCCTGGACCGTTCTTCCTCACACTCTATTCCTGCTCCTCCCCTGACTTATTTCTTTGCATCCTTCAGTTCTAATGTCTCCTTCAGTCATGGCTTCCCTGGCCCCCAATACAAAATCTCTCCCCTCATTCTTTGCCTTCATTATGCTTTTCATCATGTTAACCATATATTCATGTGTGTATTTACTTAATGAATTTTTCCCCAATCAGACAAACAGCTTCTTGACAGGAAGGACCATGTATGTCTTTCATATTCATTAATAGATCTCCCACCATTAGCCCAGACTTGGCATCCACTCATTTTTGTTAAAAAGCATAAGTAAATACTTTCCATAAAGCAAATGATGTCCTTAAAGTCTAAAACTAGCTAAGAAGGAAATGTGTTGGCTTAGAAGAAAAGAATTTGTAGGTTAAGCACTAAAGTGTATTTGGTAAGAGGTTTGATAGTGAATAAGGTATAATTATGTGGCTTAAATACATTTAGGGATAATTTGTGCTTTATGCTTAGCTAATGGAAATAAAAATCTATTAAGTTGGGGAATTTAAGAAAACATGAAGAGTTCATTAAGGCATTGGAAGAAACGGGTAAGATAACTCAGAGGGTGCTGACTGTTCACCTCCTGAAGACCACAGAGGTGAGGTGAGTCATGGATGTGGCTGGATGCTACCCCCTCCCCGCCTCCAAAAAAAAAGGCCTTGCAAAGCCTGAGCCATGTGGCTACTGCATCACTTGCCTTGGTCCTCCCATTGATTACACCAGAAATGGAAAATCCACCTGCAAATGGGGCTGGTACAGAACAGTCAAGCTAGCTCCAACACAGAGAGGGATTAGGTGGGAACAGAAGGTTGGGCAAGAGCTTAAAACACGTCATCATACGGAATGACACTGAGGGGCCATTAAGAAAAGAACATGCTGAGCTTGCCTGCCATGTCTGTAATGTTACATGGTAAGTGGCATGGAAATTGAGGGAATATTCTTTTCAGTGTTTGAAAACTATTATCTGGTTCAGCAAAGCAGTCACTTCACATCGCTGATGAACGAACGGAGTTCCGGCCTTTGTTGTTTCACTTTCATCTTACTTGCTAATGTGAAGGGAAATACCAGCCAACATTCGTGTCAGAACTAGACTCATTCCCCGGATTGCTTCCTACGTTGGCCATAGATGTAAGAGTTTAGCAAAAAATAATGAGAGCGTTCTATGAGCACCAATTGGCTATTGGAATTTATAATAAACAGGGTTGTATATTTTAGGATTTGCACATGATGTATTACATATCCATGTGTCAGTTCAATCTGAACAACTTATGTACATAAGTACCATATGTGCGTAAGTTTTTGAGAGCTGTTGGTTAAATGTTGACCAGCACACGCCTTGGTACCTCTCCTACTGTGCATACTGAAGCAGGGTACTGTGCATAAGAGGACGCTGGGTTCTAATGAATGGCTTCGATAGGAAGCTGAACTCCATGAAGCCCTAAGAGCATCCAGAAAAGGGGAATTTCAGTGTTTATCCAGCCCTGGCCAGATGAGAGACACACTGAGACATGGAGTAGTAAGGATTAAAGTGTGGGGTTTTTTGTGGTTGTTGCGGAGAACAAAGTTTCCATTGGGTCTCACCATTGTCTGATCAGTGTTTTTCAACCTTTTTAATCTCACAACACACTTGAACCTATAGTTAAATTGCATGGCACACTTAGATTAGGTTGATCAAAACAAAAAAGAGTAAAACTAAGAATATACTTACTGTGCTTTGAACTTCTTTCAAAGATAATTTAATTCATGATCTTTAATGATTGTTGAGGCACACCTAAGATCCTCTCCCAGCACACCGGTTGAAAATCACTGGTCTGGATCATGCTTTGCCACCTTGGCACTGTTTTTGACCAGATTATTCTTTGCTGTGAGCCACTGTCCTATGTACTAAAGAATGCTCTCCCCACCAGGTGCCAGCTGTGACAATCAAAATGTCTGAAGACATTGGCCCAGGGCTGCAAAATTGCACCTGGTTGAAAATCAATGGCCCAGATAAAATATTACTTCAGTTCCATTCAGCTCAACAAATACTATATTACCACTTGCTATGTGCAAGGCACCGTCATAGGCACTCGGGATACATAAGTGAACAAAATAGATCAAGGGGTCTGCCCTCATGGAGCTGCCATTATACAGAGCTTTGATTAACCCCTGACTTGATCTTTTCCTCCAGAATGTGAGCTCCTTGAGAGCAGAAATTGGGCATGTCTTCTCTCTGGGACTCTAGCCTGTCAGGGCACCTCAGTAAACGCTGGCTGAACTGAATGATCCGAAGCCCCTGCCCTGGTGGAACACAAAGCTGCCTCTGCAGCCGCACTCTCCTTCTTCAGCCTGCTGCAGCTCTCACACTCTCTCACTTCCAGACCTTTTCTAATGTTCACTGGGTGTGTTGGTTTTCTGTTGATGCATCACAAACTGCTGTGAACAGAGCAGCTTAACAAAACATTCATTTATCATCGCACTACTTCTGCGGGTCGGATGTCCAAGCCCAGTGGGACTGGGTGCTCTGCTCAGGGGCTGACAAGTCTGAAATCAGAGTGTTGCGGACTCTGCTCTTTTCTGGAACTGAGCCTTATCTTCCAGGCTCATCTGGGTTGTTGGCAGAATTCAGCGTCTTGCTCACTGCGCACCAGGGATGGCTCTCAGCTCGGAGAGACCAATCGCCTGCCCTTGTCACAGGGGCAATTCCACATGCAAACGCAGCAGAGGAGAATTTCTCACACATCAAATCCTCCCCCTGCTTTGAATCTCTCCAACTTGGAATCTCTTTCTTCAGGAAGGGCCTTGTCCCTGTAAAGGACACATGTGATTAAGTTGTATGTTATGCCACATAGAATAACCTAATCATGGAAGTGAGATCACATGACACTCACAGGTTCCTCCCGCCTCGAGGAGTCACACGGGGGTGTGGATCCTGGGAGATAGTCTTAGAATTCTGTTTCTCACACTTAGACTCATCCGCCCCCCTTCAACTTCACTGCCCCAGCTCTGAGGCTGTTTGGATCTTAGCTTGGTTGCCACTATCCTATAACGATCTAGTACAGGGTGTCCCCAAAACCTTTATTTTAAAATATTATGTATCTTTTAAAATACAATGTGCCTTTATTCATAAAATATTGATCACAGAATTTTACAAAATATTCTCTATGTGTTGGCCCACTCTTTGTACAATCTCAGAATGAATATTTTGTAAATAAAGGTACATTTAGCTACAATTTCCCATTTACTCTATGTGTGACTTTTGGTTTACTACTATGGAGTCATTTCTAAAAGCCATGTACCAGGCTCTACCTGCAGCATCATATTTATTCTGCACGACAAGCATATGAAGTAGTTATTATTTTTCTTTCTGCACATGGAGTTTCCTCTGCCTTGCACCCTTCCCCCAGATAGTCTCCATGTTAATTTCCCTCACTCCTTTCTGGTCTCCACACAAATGTCACCTCTTCAGAGAAGCCTTCCTTGATGGTCCTGACTAAAAATAGTTCCTGTGTTGCCTGTAATCCTAGCCCTCTGGGAGGCTGAGGCAGTGGATTGCCTGAGCTCAGGAGTTCAAGACCAGCCTAAGCAAGAGCGAGACCCACCTCTAAAAATAGCTGAGCGTTGTGGCAGGTGCCTGTAGTCCCAGCTACTTGGGAGGCTGAGGCAAGAGGATCACTCGAGCCCAAGAGTTTGAGGTTGCTGTGAGCTGTGACGCCATAGCACTCAACTCCTGGGGAGCTGAGTGAGTGAGACTCTGTCTCAAAAAAATAAATAAATAAAATAAAAATAGTTCCTAGTAGAAACTCAATTGGCAATACCATGGGATACTATGCAGCCTTAAAAAAAGATGAAGGCTTTATCTCTTTTATGTTTACATGGAGGGACCTGGAACATATTCTCCTAAGTATCTCAAGAATGGAGGAAAAAGTATCCAATGTACTTGGTACTTCTATGAAACCAACTTATATTTACTCACACTTTCTTATGAAAGATAGAACACAACTATAGCCCAAGATGAAGGAGAGAAATGGAGTGGGAAAGGAGGGGCAGAGGGCGGTTTGACAGAGGGTGGGTAAAAGGTGGGACCACACCTTTGGAGCATATGACAAGGGTACAAGTCAAATCTGTGAAGTGTAGAACATAGATGTTTTGGCACAATAATCAGGTAAATGAGGTGAAAGCTTTGTTGATTGGTTTAATATAACCAAGTCAGATTGTATAAAAAAAAAAAA